>NC_086453.1:257964768-258202268 GCF_028390025.1 Pseudophryne corroboree
CCCTGTCATACCAGCGTGTTCAGTCACCTTCTATCCCCCTGTCACCACAGCCTGTCCAGTCACCTTCTATCCCCCTGTCACCCCTGCCTCCTCAGTCATCCACTATCTCCCTGTTACCCCAGCCTTTTATGTCACCTTCTATCTCTTTGTCACTCCAGCCTCCCCAGTTACACAGTATTTCACTGTCACCCACTATCTCCCTGTTCCCTTGGGGGTACTATTGTGTGGCCATAGCCCTTCCTTGTGATACTAAACAATTTTTTGGAGTTGCATGTGTTATGAACCACAAGCAGTGGTTCATTCCTGTTTGCTGTCTGTTCATGAATTTTGTGTTATATTTCTGTTTGCATGCCAGGATATCTATTGTACTTGTTTAGAAGACTCTTGTTGGCCGCTTGTGGTGAGTCTGTGTAACTGCAGTCTGTTTTCTATGTGTTAAGCCTCACCTGTCAGATAATTTGGTCCTGCACTCTGGCCGAGTTGAGTCAGGATTCAAGACCTATTCTTTTCTCAACTGTGGCAGAGGTACTTGTCATGAAACCCACACAAAAAAACACTCTGTCCTATCATTGGGGTCCTTGGGCTAGGGAGCCCTATTATAGATTCAGGAATCAAAGGGGAATGTTTTTCTCATGTTTTCCCTTTCCTGTAAAATCAGAGTTGCAAACCCCAATAGGGGAATCTCGGTCTAGAAGCGATGCCCGATGCTCAGGGTCCAGGAACGGTGCCCAATGCTCAGGGTCCAGGAGTGGTGCTCGATGCTCAGGATCCAGGAGCGGTGCCCGATGCTCAGGGTCCAGGAGAAGTGCCCGATGCTCAGGGTCCAGGAGCAGTGCCCGATGCTCAGGGTCCAGGAGCGGTGCTCAATGCTCAGGGTTTAGGAGGGGCATCAGATATAATGGCTCAGGTGTCAGTCCCAGAGGGGGTCTCAGAAGGTAGGTACTTGAAAGGCGCAACCCCAGAAAGAGTATCTAAAGCCATAGCTCCAGAAGGGAACTCAAGAAGCACAACCCCAGAAGGGATCTTTGAAGTATCCCCAGGTGGGGTCTTGAAAGGCACAGCCTCAGTAAGGGTTCTAGAAGCCGTTTCCCCATGAGGGGTCTCAAGTGGCTTAGCCCCAGTAGAGGTCTCAGAAGCCATAATCCCAGAGAGGAAGTGCGATGGTCCGGCCTCTGTGAAAAATTCAGATGGTCTGGCCGCTGTGAAAAGGTCCAATGGTCCGGCCACTGTGAAAAGGTCCAATGGTACGGCCGCTGTGAAAAGGTCCGATGGTCCGGCCGCTGTGAAAAGGTCAGATGGTCTGGCCGCTGTGAAAAGGTCCGATGTTCCGGTCTCTGTGAAAAGGTCCGATGTTCAGGCTTCTGTGAAAAGGTCCGATGTTCCGGCCTCTGTGAAAAGGTCTGATGTTCCGGCCTCTGTGAAAAGGTCAGACGTTCAGGCCTCTGTGAAAAAGTCAGACGATCCGTTCCCAGCAAGAGAGTCTGAGGTGCTGACCCCAGAGGGGGTTCCAAAGGCCACTGCCCCAGAGGGGGTTCCGAAGGCCACTGCCGCAGAGGGGGTTCTGAAAGCCACTGCCCCAGAGGGGGTTCTGAAGGCCACTGCCCCAGAGGGGGTTCCGAACACCACTGCCCCGGAGGAGGTTTCGAAGGCCATTGCCCCTGGTGGGGTTCAGAAAGTCACAGCCTCGAGTAAGGTCTTTAGTGACTATGTCACAGTGAAGCACAGCCAGTGAGCACAAAAATCACAGCCTATTGCCATTGCTGCTGGATGTGCTTTCCTGTCTTCTCCCTACAGGAATTCTCTTAAAGTTTCAGTATCTAGGGGAATGGAACCAATCTATGGTCTTTTCTCAGATTCTGAAACTGATGAGATTTCTTATGTGCCTGGGCATTCTAGTAAGAAAGGGAAGAATCATCTGACTGCTCGACCTATATATTTTGAAGACTTTTTTGAGCCAGAGATTCTTCCTTTCCTGGTGTCTCCAAGCAAGCACAGGGAAAAAAGAAGAAAAATAAATAATTGCTGACTCTTGCCTTGTTTAAAACCACTTAACTGACAAATTTTCCCTTCAAAATCATTCATAACATTGTTTTTAGAATATTTCTTATTTAAAATAGTTTAAAAAGTATTTTTTTACAATATATAAATATTATACTATGCACATCCGCAGAACGGATCTCCTCGTCAAAAACTGGGGGACACAGTGGGGCGACACGGTTGCATGAGATATGACCATGCCAGTTAAGTGGTAAATAAAACAAAGTCTTGTCTTTTGTCCAGTGGCCACCGTCAAGGAGGGGGGAGGGGGGGCACTGTTACAAGCTGTTGCCACAGCTTAATGTATCCCTTATTTTGGAAAACCTGGACTTTGGGGTCATTTGACCCCTCCTCAAGGGGGAGGGGAGGTACTGTTATGAGCCGCTGCAGTGGCTCATTCCCCATTGCATTCTGTTTATACATTTTATGTTATACCTCTGTTTCTGTTTCCCTTGGCCTTTATGGGGTGTCCGGAGTCCACCCTTAAGGAGAGGGTACTGTTATGAACCACAAGCAGTGGTTCATTCCTGTTTGCTTTTTGTTCATTAATTTTGGGTTATATTTCTGTTTGCATGTCAGGATTTCTCCTGTACTTGTTTAGAAAACTATTGTTGGCCACCTGTGGTGAGTCTGTGTAACTGCAGCCTGTTTTCTATGTGTTAAGTCTCACCTGTCAGATAATTTGGTCATTATGTGGTGAGTCTGTGTACTGCAGTCTGGCTCTTGTCTGTGTAGCCTCACCTGCCAGTATTTTGGCTATTACCTTGTGCCTGGCTTCCAGCTATCCTGATTGGGGCGTGCTTCCTTTATTACTCAGCTGGCCCTGCATCCAGAGCAGGTGATAGAAGTTTGCTGTTGTACCTGTATGTACCAGTTCTTGGTTAGCTTCCTGGTCCCTGTCAGCAGCTTCCTGTGGAGCCTGTCTTCCTGCCTCTGGTGTGTTCCTGCATCCAGCTTGTGTACTCCAGTGTCTTGTGTCCAGTTTCCTGAGTCCTGTCTGAGGGATCGTTTCCTGCTGTCCTCCGAGTTGCCTTCCAGTAAAGTGGTCTGGTATCCAAAACTTCTGGTTTCCGGTCGTTTCCTGCGCACACCTGTCATGGTGTCGTGAGTAGCTGCTCTGCCGCACTCTATGGCTGAAGCCATATTGTCTCTATCTATTTTTGGTTGTGTCATTTTTGCAGAGGTTCCGCATTGCTGTCCTCGCCTTGTTACGACAGGTTCATATTTGGCAGTTAGGTTGCATTACTTGATTTGCTGTTTTTCCAGGTGGCCGCACCGCACATAAACTACTTTGTTATTTTCTTGTCAGTCTTAGTTAGTTTTCCCCTTGTTCTCCTTGGTCTCAGTTAGCGCCTTGTCTCCTATTAAGACCGGGGGGCATCGGAGTCTGGGCGGACCTAATTCGCCCACTCAAATATGGCTGCTGTGGGCACAAGAAACCATAGTCTTGCAGGCATTAATTGACCACTGGGAAGGACAACGGAGTCAGGGATTTTTGTTAGGGGAAGCTGCGTATCTCAGTTCTACCGCAGCTTTACGTATCTGTACTCGGAACCCTTCTATCGCCACCCAATCTCTTGGGTTCCAAGTACGTTGAACATAACAGCAAGCCTTCTGCGTGCATTGTCCCTCTAAAACGTTTAAAATACTTGTACGCACCGATTGAGGCGCCACCCCTATGGTAGCTCCACCCATGTCACCACCCACCTCTACCCCGCCCCCAGATCCTGAACCTATTTTCCTACAAAAATAGCACTGATTTTAAGTTATGATCACCTGAGTGAAGACACTGAGCATACCTGTTACCTTCAAGCTCACACACATATTTGATAACATGAGTCCAATTGAAAGCATCAGGATCCTTCTTCAGCCATTTCTGAAATTCAGCGCGGTTTTGTTCAAGAAAATCAGAGGTGATTATGTTGTTAAAGACTTCACAAGCAGAAAGGAGATGGTAGATGGTCGGTCCACAACCAAAATCGATCAAAGTGTCTCCTTCTACACAACCTTACAAAACATAATATAAAGAGGACTGTTAGTAGGTACATGAGGTTAGTGGCCACATAACTAAGTGAATTTCTAACTCCCACGTTGTTCGGGTAAATATTTTAAGCATGATGACAAAATTAACTTATAACTGAAATTCTTCATGGTAAAACATTGGGCTGAATTGTGAGTAGGTAGCATCTAAATAAAGACCAAGTACTGTAACTGTACTTTAGTAAAACCATGTTGTACTGTAAGTGGGACAGATTTCATATGTGCTGAGAGATTAGATTTGTGTCCAAATTCAAACCTAAATTGCAGTGTATAAATAAAGCTGTCCAGCATTTGTTGGCTAAATACAAAGCAGCCAGTATTTACCCTGCATGCAAAATAAATAAAAAAATTGCTCCCCTTGTTGTGCAAGATATTTTTTCCAGGTGCACAGTTACTTGTTTGTTTTTACTTTGATTTCTACTCAGAATCAGCCCAATTAGGCAAAAATCTTATAACTCTATAATATTTATTACATAAGGCAATATGCTTTTGGTCTAAACTCGCCATCAACTGATTCAGTATACATAGCTCCCAACTTCTGAGATGTGTGGCATAGGAGCATGTCCGAAATAGGGGGCGTGGCTTGGTGGCAAGGGTGTGTGAACTTGAGCGCAATGCCGAGCTGGAGATCCACGCCACTGTTTTCATCATGCTGGGGGCTTCTCCAGCACTCCTGCAGCTTCTGAGCAGCCCCAGCCTCTTCTGGAGTTGGCACAGCGTCTGTGGATGATAGGTGCATGCGCTCATCATCCATCCTCCACTGCTTTGCAATGAAAAGTAGCTGTGTCTGAGTGTATTCCCCAACCTACCCCCCCACGAGACACTGAAGCCCATGGCTGGGACAGTAGAACAGTCCCAGAGAATCGGGACAGTTGGGAGGTATGAAGTATGTGCTCCCTATTACTAGTCAAAGTAAAAAATCATACCCACACTGATCTACCTGTGGGAAACCAGATCCCTGCCCATTACCACACTCGAGGTATCCACCTCCCACCCCAATGACACAAGATGAGGCCCACCATGATCTATGGTGCTCTTGACCCCAGTATGGTAGAATCAGTCTAAGCCTTGTATTGGAGGGGAGAGCACCTCAAGTTCACAAGGCAGATGGTCAGTACACCCAAGGTTTCACACACAGAAAGCCGACACCAACTAACCCCAATGGAAGGAAGGGTAGGAAACTGCACATTCAAGGCTTCTTCTACCGAGATGGATAACAGCACATGGGATCTGGTCTGAAGATCGACAGTGTTTAGGTCGACCACTATAGGTCGACAGTCACTAGGTCAACAGGGTTTGAAGGTCGACAGGGTTTCCAGGTCAACATGTTCTAGGTCGACATGTCAAAAGGTTTTTCAAACATTTTTTCTCTTTTTGAACTTTCTCATACTTAATTATCCACGCGGACTACGATTGGGAATAGTAACCAGTGCCGAGCGCTGCGGCAGCGGAGTGAGGCACCATGCCCGAAGCATGGCGAGCGAAGCGAGCCATGTGAGGGAAACGGTGCACTAATTGGGCTTCCCCGTCACTGTATGGAGAAAACGACACCAAAAAAAATTGAAAAACTCATGTCGACCTTTTGACCTGTCGACCTAGAACATGTCGACCTAGAAACCCTGACAACCTTCAAACCCTGTCGACCTATTGAATGTTGACCTATAGTGGTCGACCTAAACATTGTCAGCCTAGACACTGTTGATCTAATGATCCAGACCCCAGCACATGCAGTATTCAAATGTACCCAAAACCCCACCCCTATTATAACACTATAGGTTAACCACTCCTAACCCAACCCCACACAAACCATCACACAACCATTTAACCCTTTCCTGTCCAGAGGCTGACAATCACTTGAGGGTGTAATTCCCTACATACGTATGAAATGCATTCTCTACCTCTTTTCAACATTTGTATCCAGTAATAGTATACATTTCAAACACTTGCACATCTGCATTTACATAATACATCTGCTGGTGCAAAGGGATCATCAAAAGAAACATCTCATCTTAACCCTTTCAATATTTGTTACTCATCATAGTTTTTTAAAGGCATCCACTTCAGCTATTAAAAGCAGCAAACCATTCTGCAAAGTTTTCTTTTTTCTTTTAAATCAAGTTGTTCTTTTACACAAATTCTATAACAAAAAACTCTTTAGGAGGGAAAACAAGAATGGCTTATACACAGACACAGTCTGCCGCACTATCACAGCCTTCCAGACTTTATGGGATACATTTACTAAGATGAGAGATCTCTTTAAGATGGGATGTTGCCCATAGCAACCAATCAGATTCCAGGTATTATCTTCTAGAAGGTGCTAAATAAATGAGAAGTAGAATCTGATTGGTTGCTATTCACAGGACAGAGAAGGACTGGGGGCCAGGGACGTGCGGTGAGCAAAATGTCTCAGGAGGCACTGGCTAGCCCCAGAGCCAGATTTACATGCAATATATGAGCCAAAGGGTGCATCTGGGCATTGTACACAGGTGCATCAGTATAAACTCCTGGAAATTTGGTGAGTTTTGATCAGAGATGTGCAGAAAAGATAAGCAGGTGAGGCACTGTTTCACCTGCCATAGGCTTTTTACTCCAGAGTTTGGGCTATAAAAATTATTAGAATAATGCAAAGAAGATATTTCAAACAAATTATTAGTATTTTTCATATACTTTATTCAGTCAAATCTCTGGTTTAAAAGTAAGCATGACAGGAAAGGCTCTGCATCACCTGCCTCACCCACCACACGTCACTGCTGGGGGCATGCCCACAGAGCGCTGGGCATTTCCCAGGTGAGAGATAATCGGAGTCTGCCAGCTGAAACCCATTTGGAAAAAGAGGGGTGAAATCCTTAATGGCGCTTCTAGTGAAACGATTGCTGCCTTCTAGATCCAACGGTGGACTTATACCAGATAGTCCAAAAAATGAAACAGAAGGAGTAGTGGTGGTGTGGACTAGATGGTGCTATCGCTCAAGCAGTGATGGTAAATGTGAGAGTGCTAAAACAAATACTTAGCTGTACTGTCTCCCGGCGAAGAGTCAGGTATAATCTATGTCCAATTTATGATGGAGAGCTCAGCCATATTGAAAAAACAAAACAAAAATAAAATGTGTAGTAATGTCGCTTGAAACTATATAAATATAGAGATATAGCGTCTAGGATTTTTTTGCCAATAGGAGCTGGTAGGCTTCTCTAGGCAATGTGAATGGTCAGAGAATAGGTGATCTTTTCAATCCAAACATATAGAAACAGTATCCTCATATGAACACACCTGACTTACACAAAGACAGGTGGTGACAGGCCCATAAAGGTATCTTTTAAAGATGTGATGTGCTCTTTATCAATTGGTGGTTGAAGAGGGCGTACCTAACACTCACGTGAGGGACAGTAGATATCCTCATATAACGGTTTCTTTCAACGACATCATTCCAAAGGGGTTACCATGGTGGTTGAATATCCAATGATGGAATACTCGATCATATATAAAATGTGAAACAAAAGAACACAATGTGTAGTATGTTCAAGGAACATATGATATCCTTGATACTGTATATAGGCGTACCTAGATATCTTTCTATGCTGGTAATGCAAACATAGAATTCCTATAAACACACCTGACTTACATAGAGACAGGTGTCTAGATGCCCATAACGGTATCTTTCATAAAATATGGGGTTCTTTATCAGTCAGTGGTAAATAGCCAATTTTGTAATAGTGAGAGAGGCGTACCTCACACTCACGTGCAGAACGGTCGATATCCTCATATAACGGTATCTTTAAAAGACCTCGCTCCAGAAGTAGTAAAATGTAAAATTTTTTATTCAAGGTACATAGCATAAAAAAACAGGCTTATCCCAGCGTACGAGTCCGGCTCTGATGGAAGTGAGAACCGTCTTGGAACCATAAGAGGCCAACTTTGGGGTTCCAAAAAAAGTGATTATAAAATTATGACAAGGTCCTACGTTCCTTCAGAGTCCAAAAAGACAGGTCCGCCGCAGAGAAGCCCCCTCAAATCCAACGCGTTTCGAGTCAAATGACTCTTTTTCAAGGCATGAGGGACCAAGCAAACAGGTTCCCCTATTTATAGCAAGACATGATTACATAATTTCCTGTCACATGAAAGGAACTGGGTGTTCAGAAGTTAAAAAAAAAAAAGTTCTCATTGCTGTTTAAGATATATGTTAACATATAAAATGCTACATTGTAGACATAAAACAATGCTCTTTTGAGATATAGATTCTCACTATGGATTGTGGGACATGTAGTCGTTCATAATCTAAGAGACGTCCGTGACCGGAAGTAGCTGAGCTTCCTGGGAAATGTAGTCAAAATATACACAGGAAGTAACATTATTTGTGGCCTGATGGCTATGTTATTCACATGAAACAGGCTTATTTGGATGATCACATTCAAAGATCGAAATAGACTTTCAGTATGAATTATTAGATGTGTTTAAAAGAGAGAAAGTTATTCCTAAAAGGAGAAATCGTCCCGCGACCGGAAGTTGCTCGGCCTCATGGGTAGTGTAGTTTTCATCAATGCCGGAAGTCGCGTTGTCTGTGGCCAGGGCGGAAGTCCATAGTAGGCATATCTTGATCCCGGAAGCGCCGTTCGCGGCGGAAATGCCGCTGTAGTTCTGGGTAATGTAGTTCCCAGTTCTTATGTATCCATGGCGGCTAAAAAGAAAGTAAAAGAGCCACTTTGATACTGGGTATTGTAGTTCTTAGTGCTAATAGCACAGTCTCAGCAGGATTAAAAGTCGTTTCTTTACCACCCATTTTTTTTTACAAGTAAACATGATTATTTATGTTCTTTGTTTGATCACTGGAAGATTTAGAAGGAATAATGATAAATAAACATACTTATTACTGGTTATTTGAAAATAGATTAAAAAGCAGAACCATTTCCCTGTTGATAAGTGTTAAAGTGCAGGTGTGACCCATATGATAGTAACATGCATTTAAAAGGCCAGTGCATAATAAAACATATAGTGCCTAAAAAATGAATTTAAACATGCTGTGTATTCACAAATAAAACATGCTATTTTTGGAGGTGAACTACTATTAGAAGAAAATTCATTTTCCATGATCTTAGAAGTGGTTGGACCACCAGTGATTCAGATGGTTACATATATCGGTGTCCTTTTTCACTGTAACCGTGGTTTTCCCTTTAGAGGAACCACTTTAGTTCGAAGTCATGGTTCAGCCCGCCTGGAGTAAGAGTATTGAGTAGAAAGATGGTTTTCATTTCTGATATAGCAAGGTTTTTCTCTGTATTCTTATCCTTCCATGTGGCTTTTATATGTTTGATTCCAATGAATTTTTTTATATGTTGAGAAGAGCATCCGTGTTTAATTTTGAAATGGTTGGAGAGATGATGGGTCTCTATTCCCTTCTTGACATTCCTCAAGTGTTCTCCTATTCTGATTTTTAAGGGTCTAGTGGTTCGTCCAATATAGCAGAGTCCACAAGAGCATTCAATTAAATAAACAACATTGGCGGTGTGGCACGTTATGAAGTCTTTGATCTTGAACTTGACGTTGTTGACCGTTATTTCACAATATTTGTTAGTGGTGTCTTTAATGTTCTTACACCCAATGCATAAGCCACAGCGATGAAATCCTTTGGTTCTAATCGGATTACGGGTTGGCATTGGTAGCGTGCTTCTTACAAGTTGGTTCTTTAGGTTTCTGGATTTTCTATAGATGAAATTGGGTTTTTTTGGGATGATGTCCGTGAGAATGGGATCTTTTGTTAAAAGATACCAATTTTTATTGATAATTTTTTCTATTTGTTTATGTTGGCCATCATATTGGGAAATGAATGCCCACTGGAGTTTATCTGTTTTCTTTTCTTTATCATTCTTTTCTGTTATCTTTGAAAGCAAAGATGTACGATCTATCATTTCTACCTCGCTGATGACTTGGTCGAGTATTTCTTCTTTATATCCTTTCTTGAGGAAATTTTCTTTCATCTGTAAGGATTGCTGTTTGCAAACCCGTTGGTCGCTACAATTTCTATAAACTCTTAGAAATTGGCTTTTGGGCACCCCTTTTAGCCATAGGGAGTGATGTTGGCTGTCTGTCGGGATGTATGTATTGACGTCCGTTGGTTTATGATAGACCATGGTATTCAAAATATTATTTTCCTGATAAATGGTCAGATCCAAAAAATTGATTTGTTCATTACTGATGACCAGGGTGAACTTGAGATTTACATCATTAACATTCAATGATTCAAAGAATTTTTGCAGATCTTCTAGTGGAGATTTCCAAAAAAGGAGGACATCGTATATAGCGAAACCAATGATAGATCGTACATCTTTGCTTTCAAAGATAACAGAAAAGAATGATAAAGAAAAGAAAACAGATAAACTCCAGTGGGCATTCATTTCCCAATATGATGGCCAACATAAACAAATAGAAAAAATTATCAATAAAAATTGGTATCTTTTAACAAAAGATCCCATTCTCACGGACATCATCCCAAAAAAACCCAATTTCATCTATAGAAAATCCAGAAACCTAAAGAACCAACTGGTAAGAAGCACGCTACCAATGCCAACCCGTAACCTGATTAGAACCAAAGGATTTCATCGCTGTGGTTTATGCATTGGGTGTAAGAACATTAAAGACACCACTAACAAATATTGTGAAATAACGGTCAACAACGTCAAGTTCAAGATCAAAGACTTCATAACGTGCCACACCGCCAATGTTGTTTATTTAATTGAATGCTCTTGTGGACTCTGCTATATTGGACGAACCACTAGACCCTTAAAAATCAGAATAGGAGAACACTTGAGGAATGTCAAGAAGGGAATAGAGACCCATCATCTCTCCAACCATTTCAAAATTAAACACGGATGCTCTTCTCAACATATAAAAAAATTCATTGGAATCAAACATATAAAAGCCACATGGAAGGATAAGAATACAGAGAAAAACCTTGCTATATCAGAAATGAAAACCATCTTTCTACTCAATACTCTTACTCCAGGCGGGCTGAACCATGACTTCGAACTAAAGTGGTTCCTCTAAAGGGAAAACCACGGTTACAGTGAAAAAGGACACCGATATATGTAACCATCTGAATCACTGGTGGTCCAACCACTTCTAAGATCATGGAAAATGAATTTTCTTCTAATAGTAGTTCACCTCCAAAAATAGCATGTTTTATTTGTGAATACACAGCATGTTTAAATTCATTTTTTAGGCACTATATGTTTTATTATGCACTGGCCTTTTAAATGCATGTTACTATCATATGGGTCACACCTGCACTTTAACATTTATCAACAGGGAAATGGTTCTGCTTTTTAATCTATTTTCAAATAACCAGTAATAAGTATGTTATTTATCATTATTCCTTCAAAATCTTCAAGTGATCAAACAAAGAACATAAATAATCATGTTTACTTGTAAAAAAATGGGTGGTAAAGAAACGACTTTTAATCCTGCTGAGACTGTGCAATTAGCACTAAGAACTACAATACCCAGTATCAAAGCGGCTCTTTTACTTTCTTTTTAGCCGCTATGGATACATAAGAACTGGGAACTACATTACCCAGAACTACAGCGGCATTTCCGCCGCAAACGGCGCTTCCGGGATCATGATATGCCTAATATGGACTTCCGCCCTGGCCACAGACAACGCGACTTCCGGCATTGATGAAAACTACACTACCCATGAGGCCGAGCAACTTCCGGTCGCGGCCGATTTCTCCTTTTAGGAATAACTTTCTCTCTTTTAAACACATCTAATAATTCATACTGAAAGTCTATTTCATGTGAATAACATAGCCATCAGGCCACAAATAATGTTACTTCCTGTGTATATTTTGACTACATTTCCCAGGAAGCTCAGCTACTTCCGGTCACGGACGTCTCTTAGATTATGAACGACTACATGTCCCACAATCCATAGTGAGAATCTATATCTCAAAAGAGCATTGTTTTATGTCTACAATGTAGCATTTTATATGTTAACATATATCTTAAACAGCAATGAGAACTTTTTTTTTTTTTTTTAACTTCTGAACACCCAGTTCCTGTCATGTGACAGGAAATGATGTAATCATGTCTTGCTATAAATAGGGGAACCTGTTTGCTTGGTCCCTCATGCCTTGAAAAAGAGTCCTTTGACTCGAAACGCGTTGGTTGAGGGGGCTACTCTGCGGCGGACCTGTCTTTTTGGACTCTGAAGGAAGGTAGGACCTTGTCATAATTTTATAATCACTTTTTTTGGAACCCCAAAGTTGGTCTCTTATGGTTCCAAGACGGTCTTCACTTCCATCAGAGCCGGACTCGTACGCTGGGATAAGCCTGTTTTTTATGCTATGTACCTTGAATAAAATTTTTTACATTTTGCTACTTCTGGAGCGAGGTCTTTTAAAGATACCGTTATATGAGGGTATCGACCGTTCTGCACGTGAGTGTGAGGTACGCCTCTCTCTCTATTACAAAATTGGCTATTTACCACTGACTGATAAAGAACCCCATATTTTATGAAAGATACCGTTATGGGCATCTAGACACCTGTCTCTATGTAAGTCAGGTCTGTTTATAGGAATTCTATGTTTGCATTACCAGCATAGAAAGATATCTAGGTACGCCTATATACAGTATCAAGGATATCATATGTTCCTTGAACATACTACACATTGTGTTCTTTTGTTTCACATTTTATATATGATCTAGTATTCCATCATTGGATATTCAACCACCATGGTAACCCCTTTGGAATGATGTCGTTGAAAGAAACCGTTATATGAGGATATCTACTGTCCCTCACGTGAGTGTTAGGTACTCCCTCTTCAACCACCAATTGATAAAGAGCACATCACATCTTTAAAAGATACCTTTATGGGCCTGTCACCACCTGTCTTTGTGTAAGTCAGGTGTGTTCATATGAGGATACTGTTTCTATATGTTTGGATTGAAAAGATCACCTATTCTCTGACCATTCACATTGCCTAGAGAAGCCTACCAGCTCCTATTGGCAAAAAATCCTAGACGCTATATATCTATATTTATTTAGTTTCAAGCGACATTACTACACATTTTATTTTTGTTTTGTTTTTCAATATGGCTGAGCTCTCCATCATAAATTGGACATAGATTATACCTGACTCTTCGCCGGGAGACAGTACAGCTAAGTATTTGTTTTAGCACTCTCACATTTACCATCACTGCTTGAGCGATAGCGCCATCTAGTCCACACCACCACTACTCCAGCTGAAACCCATGTTTATGTGGAGCACTTACTCAGGATATCATACCAGCAGCCATTAATGATGAGTTCAAATATACCATCTATTGAGATTTTTTAAAGCTGTGGAATGTTTGCTACCTGTGCTGTGTCCGAACAGGCAGAGGGTATGTCAGAAAGTATGACCAATTAATATACCTGTGATCTAGTTACTGAACAATTTAAGAACATTGCTTGAGCTACCTGAGTTGGAATACCGGGTCACTCAACCTGGATCATTCCAAATGGACCCTTTCAGACCACACAGCAACACGATTTACAGTATGCGCGCTCATATGCAATAACCCGTGCTGGTGTTCTGAAAGGACTGGAGTATTATTAGGGTGCTGTCCAGCTTATATTAGGGGTGCTGTGAGGCAGTTTATTGTGTGTTCAGGTCCTTCCTGCACAGTTAAAAATATTTAAAATAAAACTTGTGTTTTGAAAAATTTAATGTCATTAGGGTGTCATCCTGCTTATACTAGGGGCGCTGTGAAAACGTTTGTTGTGTGTTCAGGGCCTTCAGACACAGTTAACAATTTTTAAAATAATTGTTAAAAAAATATAACGTCATTAGGATGCCATTCAGATTATACTAGAGATGATGTAAGGACATATTGGACCAGGTTTTGCTTTGTAAACGTTTGCTGCTTTAAAAAAACGTACGAGTTCGTCTGGAGTCTCGGAGCACCAGATGTCTCACAAGCCATTACACCCGGCCCTTGGTGTGTGTTCAGGGCCTTCAGACACAGTTAAAAAAATGTAAAATAAAAATTGTATGTTACAAAATATAATGGCATTAGGGTGCCATCAAAGCTTATACTAGAGGCACTATGAGGCAGTTTGTCGTGTGTTCAGGTACAGTTAAAAAAAATGTAAAACAAAACGTGTGTTAAAAAATATAACGTAATTAGAGTGCCATCTAGCTTACAGGTGAAACTCAGAAAATTAGAATATCATGCAAAAGTTCATTTATTTCAGTAATTTGCTCAGTGATCCAAAGTCCTCTTTTCTGATGAGAGCAAATTTTGCATCTAATTTGGAAACCAAGGTCCCAGAATATGGAGCAGCATTTTTCAACTGGTGTTCCGTGGCACACTAGTGTGCCGCAGGCTGTTGCCAGGTGTGCCACGGCCGCCACCCACCTAAAAGACCCGCCACCGCCCGCGAGACCTGTCTCTGCTGCCGCCCACCTGAGAAACCTGCCTCCGCCGCCCGCCTGATAGAGTCCCGCCGGCGCAGCCACACACAAAAAGACCAGCCGGCGCAGACACACACACAGAGACCCGCCGGCGCAGCCACATAGACAGAGACCCCCTGCTGACAGATCGGGTAGTGCTGCAACTTCTGGGAGAACTGGCCGTGACCTATGTTGAGTCATAGGTGACGCACTGTGCATCTCATTCCCGTCTTCCCACCCACTGATGCTTCATGCTTGTTCCAGCACTGCTAACTCCCCACTAACAGGGACATATGTCAGGATAAATTTATAAATATAAATATATATATATATATATATATATATATATTTAAAAAATGTTTTTTAATGTTTGGAATTACTGAGGGGGGTGGGAGGGGAGGAGGGGGCGGTGTGTGGCATATCTTCCAACATGACCCTCTCCGGGGGGACAGAATACACTGTTTCTGGACTTTCCTCTTTAATATATAATTGCCATCACCTGTGTTGAACTAGTTATTTGATAATAAAGGTGTTTCACCACAGGTGATGGCAATCATAAATTAAGAGAAGTCCAGGAGCAGAGCATTCTGTCCTTCCCGGAGAGGGTCATGTTGGGAGGTATAGTGTTGTGCATGTGTGAGGAATTACTCTGCAGGGGTGTGTGGAATTACAATGGGGGCCATTGTATGTCGATATTTATAATATATATTATATTTGATTTAAAAAAATGATGGTGTACCTTGGCAATTTTAAAATCTTGTTTAGTGTGCCACGAGTTTAAAAAGGTTGACACTTCACACTGGTATGGAGGAAGAATGGAGAGGCACACAATCCAAGATGCTTGAAGTCCAGTGTGAAGTTTCCACAGTCTGTGTTGATTTGGGGAACCATGTAATCTGCTGTTGTTGGACCACTGTGCTTTATTAAGTTCAGAGTCAACGCAGCCATTTACCAGGACATGTTAGAGCACTTCATGCTTCCTTCAGCAGACAAGCTATATGGAGATGCTGACTTCATTTTCATGCAGGACTTGGCACCTGCCCACACTGCCAAAAGTACCAAAACCTGGTTCAGTGACCGTGGGATTACTGTGCTGGATTGGCCAGCAAACTCGCCTGCCTTGAACCCCATAGAGAATCGATGGGGCATTGCCAAGAGAAAGATGAGAGACATGAGACCAAACAATGCAGAAGAGCTGAAGGCCGCTATTGAAGCATCCTGGTCTTCCATAACACCTCAGTTTTGCCACAGGCTGATAGAATCCATGCCACGCCGCATTGAGACAGTAATTCATGCAAAAGGGGCCCAAATCAAGTACTGAGTTCATATGCATGATTATACTTTTCAGAGGGCCGACATTTCTGTATTTAAAATTCTTTTTGTATTGATTTTATGTAATATTCTAATTTTCTGAGATTTTGGATTTGGGGTTTTCTTAAATTGTAAGGCACAATCATCAAAATTATAACAAATAAAGGCTTGAAATATCTCACTTTGCATGTAATGAGTCTGTATAATATATTAGTTTCACCTTTTAAGTAAAAATACTGAAATAAATTAACTTTTGCATGGTATTCTAATTTTCTGAGTTTCACCTGTATACTAGCGGTGCTGTAAAACAGTTTGTTGTGTGTTCAGGCACAGTTAAACAAATGTAAAATAAAACTTGTGTGTTTAAAAATATAATGTCATTAGGATGCCACCCTGCTTATACTATGGGCGATGTGAGGCAGTTTGTTGTGTGTTCAGGGCCTTAAGCGCAGTTAAAATAAATATAAAATAAAACTTGTGTGTTAAAAATATAATGTCATTAGGGTACCACCAGGCTTAAACTAGTGGTGCTGTGAGGTGAGATGGATCAGTTGATAGAAAAGCAGGATCAACATCAGTTTACATGTGTCACCTTTAAAACAAAACTAAGGCTGAAGAACAAATTGTGTTCACAAACTGAGGAGAGTGCTATGTGTGAATCTGACATTTCTGACACTGTACTCCTGCAGAAACTTTCTACCATTTCCACAGCCTCTGCAAATGTGGGGATGAACAGTGGTAAAAGAAAAGATGGTAACTTCTATATTGAGGATGTTACTTTGGAAGTGCAACAGGATGAGGGGTATATTTGTGTATGATGAGGATGTTGTTTGTGTCACAAGTCATCCACTAGTGGCAGCAGTTATTGCCCATGATAAACTGAGGGCCACTGTCATGCCCAGGCCAAAAAAGACCAAAAAGGCCAACTTTTTATGTGTGAAATTATTTTTACCCAAATCCTGATAACTGTCAAGCCATCTGTACCTTTTGTGAAGACAAAGTAAGTAGAAGTAGGGACGTTAACCATTTAGGAACCTCCTCCCTGTTAAGTCATTTGCAGTGAGTTCATGCAATGTTTTTGGTAAAGTCTGAAAAGTAGGGTAAAATAATAATATCAAGCAGTCATCGGCTAGCTCCCAGCTCTCAGCAAGATCCCAGCACATGCAATATTTACCGCTAACATCTTCATCATCTTTCTCCTCATTAATGATCAGAGATAGTGTTGCAACCAAAGGCTCACTGACTCCTACACTATCCAGGATTCCTCAGAAGAATCCTTGCAAACTAGGGCTGCTGCTGCTGCTGGAGGTTAATCTCTTCATCCCAGAAGGGGACCCACTAGTAGTTTACACAATTGACTGTAAAACAATATTTGCAAGAGGAAGCATGTATGAACGCTGTGCAGGATGCAGGAGGACGCTGTGCAGGATGTAGGGACGCTGTGCAGGAGGCAGGACGGACGTGGACTGGAACCGGAGGTGACACAGGGTGGGGGTCAGGCGTGCGTGAGAGTGAATGTGTGAGCATGTGAGTGGAGCTACTATGAGAGGGGGTTCCAAGTCGGGCAAGAGGTTTTGTGAGCCGGTGAGAGCGGAGACAGAGAGGGGGGTCAGAGCGGAGCGGAGCGCGGCAAGTGTAACAGCTGCTTCTGCCGCTCCCAGTGCCGCTCTCAGTGTAAAAAAAAAGGAGTAAAAAAAAAAAAGTGTATTAAAGGCTTTAATCTTGAGTGAGCGAGGGGCAAAGAGTAGTGTGTGACTGAGGGTCTGATAATTGTGTGTGAAAGAGTGGCTGAGATTAGTGTGTGAGTGAGGGGCTGAGATTACTGTGTGTGTGTGTGGGGTTGGGACTAGTGTGTGAGCAAGGGGCGGAGTTTTGAGTGTGTGTGAGGGGCAGAGTTTTTGGGTTGTGTAGGGTGCCTCTTTTTGTTTTGTTTCTGTGTTTTGTGTGTTAACTAGGAACCTTCAGGGAAGCTGCTGCATATTGTTCTCACCACAACCAGCCTGTGGGGTCAGAATCCTCTACTGAGCTGCACAAGGGGACGAGAGGAAGTCGGCTGCTGCAGTCATCAGAGGAGAGGACAGAAGGGGATGAAGACTGCTGCCATTACAGCTGCTGCCACTGGAGGTACCAGGGACTACAGCTGCATTAAAGCGAAGGATCAAGGACCGCACAAAGATAGATAAGTATAAGCCCAACTTAATTATTGTATAAGTGAGTGTTTTTGCCCAATTGTTTTGCTTCTACTTTTTCTTTTGAGAGTAATAGGGAGTTAGACCTTACAAACAATATGGGGGGGGGCTGAGATTGGGGACCTCACTCAGTGCTTGTCGTGCAAGATGTACGCGCACCTGGAGCTACCGGCCCAGTGTGATTACATCTGCACGGGGTGTGTGCAAACGGTTGCCCTGGAAGCCCAGGTAACTGATCTAGAGCAAACCGTTACGCGACTGAGGGCGATTCACAATCTCGAGCGAAGTTTAGATAGAATGGTGGAGGAATTGCGGAAGGGGTCACTGGTAGAAGAGGATGATCAGGTAGCCAGCTGGGTCACAGTTAGAAGGAAGAAAAAGAGGGGGAGGCTCGACATCTCTGAACTATCAAACCCGAACAAATTTGCACAACTGGACGAGGATCCGGAGGATGATAGTGAGAAAATGACGGTGCTGGAGGGGACTGCTCCCTCTAGCATCCAGGGATTGCGGTCCCTCTGGCACAGTTGAGATAAAAGATAGTGAGGTACCTAGTCAGATTGTGGTGGTAGGGGATTCTATCATCAGGAAGGCAGATAGAGCAATCTGCTACCAGGACCGTCGTATAGTCTGTTGTCTCCCGGGTACTCGGGTACGGCACATCGTGAACTGGGTAGATAGATTGTTGGGAGGGGCTGCGAAAGACCTGGCGGTCTTGGTGCATGTTGGCACCAATGACAAAGTTAGCAGAAGGTGGGATGTCCTTAAGAAAGACTATAGGGACTTTGGCAAGAAACTTAAGGCAAGGACATCTAAGGTAATATTCTCAGAAATATTACCCGTGCCACACGCTAGTCCAGGGAGGGAGAGGGAGATTAGGGAGGTAAATGTGTGGCTTAGGGTTTGAGGCAGGAAAGAGGGGTTTGTGTTCCTGGAACACTGGGCGGACTTCTCAGTCAGGTGCCATCTCTTTTGTCATGATGGATTGCACCTGAATGAGGGGGAGCCGTCGGTGCTGGGGAAAAGGATGGTTAGAAGGTTGGAGGAGATTTTAAACTAGGATCCTGGGGGAGGGTTTAGCTAGAAACTACGGGTCATGCAGTGAGAATAGTGGGGATGGCAGTAGTAATCGAAATGGGGGAAAAGTTGGGGGGAGCGTAAGAGCAACTGGTAAGGGTACTAACATGGGTACTAAAAGAGGTTTTACCAAAGCTCTAACTAATAACGATTACGGGTCATTGTTGCTACATAAGGTGAAAGATGTCCTTAACGCAAGGGGAAATACTTATCTTAGTTGTATGTATGTATGTAAACGCTAGAAGCCTTACTGGTAATAAGTGTGAACTAGAAATACTTGCAGCAAGCAAACAATATGATATTATAGGCATTACTGAAACTTGGTCGGACGAATCTCATGATTGGACAGTCAATCTAGAGGGCTATACGCTGTTTAGGAGAGACAGACCAAATAAAAGGGGTGGAGGGGTGTGTCTTTACGTAAAGCCTTTTTAAAACCTGATATACGGGAAGATATTCAGAAGGGGACTGTAGACACTGTTGAGACGTTATGGGTAGAAATTGCATGTGGGGATAAAGGAATAAAAAAGTTAGTATTGGGTGTATGCTACAGGCCGCCTGGTGTTAATGTATCTGATGAGGACTTGTTACTGAAGCAAATTGAAAGAGCAGCAGGAGTAGGAGACATAGTAGTGATGGGATATTTTAACTATCCAAAGATAAACTGGAAAAACGATTCATGTGACACTGCAAGGGGTAATATGTTTTTAAACACACTAAATGATAACTACTTAGTTCAACTAATGGGGGAACCTACCAGGTACAATGCAATCTTAGACCTGGTATTAACAAATAATGGGGAATTGGTATCAGGTATTATAGTAGGGGAACCTATAGGAAACAGCGACCACAATATGGTCACATTCAATATCAATTTTCATAAACGGTCCTATACTGGCTCAACTAGGACTCTAAACTTTAGCAAAGCCAACTTTGAAATGATGAGGGTATTTTTCAGGGATATTGAATGGGAAGGTTTGTTTCTAGGAAAAAATACTACGGAGAAATGGGATGTACTAAAATACAAATCTGACGGGAAAGCTGAGTCATTTCAGCACTATAAGGAATGTAACAAAAATAGCAAAAAAGAAATAAGAGCAGCTAAAGTAGAAATTGAAAAACAAGTAGCAAAGGAAAGCAAAGTGAATCCCAAATAATTCTTTAAATACATTAATAGCAAGACATTAAAGAAGGAGAGTACAGGCCCTTTAAAAGACAAGTTATGAGTCTTAAGCAAAAATTATAATGACATAACGGACACACTAAATTAGTTTTTTTTCAATGGTATTTACTAGAGAGGACCCAATTCAGGGACTAACACACAATCTCAATAATGAGACTATCCCACTGATAGGTACTTATTTAAGTGAGGAGGTAGTCTGTAACCAATTAAAACATATAAAGATTAATAAGTCACCGGGTCCCGAGGGAATTCACCCAAGGGTTCTAATGGAGCTTTACTCTAAACTTGCAAAACCGCTATTTTTGATCTTTAAGGATTCAGCAATATCAGGTATGGGTCCCAAAGACTGGCGTATAGCGGAAGTAGTGCCTATATTCAAAAAGGGAAGTAAAGCTGAACCAGGTAATTATAGACCAGTTAGTCTTACATCTATAGTGGGGAAAGTATTGGAAGGTATTCTAAGGGATAGTATTCAGAAGTTCCTTGAAACCAATAAGGTCATTAAAAGGACTAAACATGGATTTGTGAAGGACAGATCCTGTCAAAAGAAACTTACTTGGCTTTTATGAAACAGTAAGTGCAAACCTCGATCAGGGTAAAGAGGTGGATGTAATCTTTTTAGACTTTGCCAAAGCTTTCGACACTGTACCACACATGCGACTTATCTACAAGCTACAAGAAAATAGGGCTAGCAAGCACAATATGAACTTTGGTCAAAAATTGGTTAGATAATAGGGAGCAGCGCATTGTGGTTAATGGATCTTTTTCAAATTGGACTGAAGTGCTAAGTGGTGTGCCACAAGGCTCGGTATTAGGACCGCTATTGTTCAACATTTTCATTAACGAGCTCACAGAAGGTCTAGAGAGCATGGTGTCAATTTTTGCAGATGATACCAAATTGTGTAAGGCTATAAATATGGAGGAGGATGCTGAGTCACTTCAGAATGACTTAGTTAAATTAGAAGCCTGGGCAGTCAAATGGAGAATGCGCTTCAATACAGACAAGTGTATGGTAATGCACTGTGGTAACAAGAAAAAAATAACACCTACATACTATATGGGGTAAAATTAGGGGATTCTGTAGTGGAAAAGGACTTAGGTGTTCTCATAGATGGCAAACTAAGCAGCAGTACCCAAAGTAGGATGGCAGCAAAGAAGGCTAATAAGATATTAGCATGCATAAAACGGGAATCGATGCAAGGGACGAGAGTGTAATACTCCCGTTATATAAATCACTAGTGAGGCAACACCTTGAATACTGTGTACAATTCTAGGCACCATACTGCAAAAAGGATTTCCTGGAGCTAGAAAAGGTTCAGAGGTGGGCGACAAAACTAATTAAGGGCATGGAGATGCTGGAATATGAGGAAAGGCTATCAAGACTATGCATGTTTACACTGGAAAAGAGGAGACTAAGAGGGGACATGATCAACATCTACAAATATATAAGGGGACAATATACAGAGCTTGCGCGGGACTTGTTTTTGGTTAGATCAACACAAAGGACTCGTGGACACTCACTCAGGTTAGAGGAGAGGAGATTCCACACAATACGGCGTAAAGGCTTTTTTACGGTAAGGACAATACGTGTTTGGAATTCCCTGCCTGAGGGAGTTGTAATGGCGGACTCAGTCAACACCTTTAAGAATGGGTTAGATAAATTCCTAATGGATAAGGATATCCAGGGTTACGGGGCATAGTCACGCACTATGGTTATTATAAAAAAGAGGGGTTAATCGGAACGGCAGTCAGCAACTACAGTCAAAATTTTATACAAAATAATCCTGCATAGGAGACCACAAATAGGTTGAACTCGATGGACAATTGTCTTTTTTTCAACCTTAGATACTATGTTACTATGTTACTATGAAAGCTAGAATCCAGTTGCACAGTGGATCACTGAAGCCATGATTGCTATGCTAGCATTAGATCTGCATCCAATATTCATCATCAATGCATCTGGCTTTAGACAGCTAATTTTTCCAGAACAGCAAATCCTTGCCTGTAGTGGGAGGTTAAAAAATGTATTCTTCGCCTGGAAAATGCAGTTTTCCTTAATAAAGATATGTGGACAAGTGTAACTGGTCAAACTAAATATTTCTTGACTGTTACAGCCCACTGAGTGGGTGCATTGCTTTCAGCAGTAGCAGTATGTAACACAAAACACCAGCTCCTTCATAGGCAGGCTACTCTCTGTATTATCAGCTTCCCTAAAAGGCATACCAGTGTCAACCTGTTAGAAAAACTCAGGGATGTCATAACAAAATGGCTTACCCCATTAGGACTCGCATCAGGATTTGTTATTTTCTATTATGCAAATAATATTGTGAAAACATTACAACTAGGTGAATTGGAACACATCCCATGTTTTGCAAGCACAATCAACTTGGTGGTACATTATTTTTTTTTAAATGACAGGGGGGTGGTGGAGATGCTGACTGTGGACTGAAAAATTGCTCTACATTTTTGCCATTCAGCATTCGCATGTAGAAGATTGCAGCGGCTACAAGAACAATGCAGTTTGCCATGCCACAAACTGAAGCAACAGGTGGTTACCAGGTGGAAATCCAATTTATATGCTACCGAGAGTGGAGTAACAGCAACAAGTCATCCAAACCTACACAAGCCATGATATTGAAAGAGGATGGATAATGTACCTAAGTTCAGCACAGTGGAGAATACTTTCCATTTTATGCAAGCTACTGAAACCATTTGAAGTGGCAACCAATGAGTTCAGATACTTCCAGTAAGGTGATTCCCTTAATTAAACTATTGGAAAAGTAGCTAGTGAAACTGAAGGAGGAGGTGAAATGAATTGATTCCGTTATATATGTTGGGCTTGTAGCTCAATTTTTTTTTTCGCTTTAACAGGACCAAAGGGTGGTCAACATCTTGCAATCAGATCAGTACATTCTGGCAACCCTGATTGATCCCAGGTTTATTGCATATGTAATGTCTTTCTTTCCAACTGACACAGATCTTGAGTGGTGCAAAGAGCTCTTTGTGAAAAAGTTGTCAGCTCAAATGGTACATGACATGGCGAGATCTCCTGATTCAATTTCTCTGGCAACTACTGCTACCAGGAGACCCACTGGTGATGAAGTCTACTCAGCACACCATTATAACATCTGGTCAGGCCTTAAAAAACTTGTCCAAAATTATTGATAATTCTACCATGACTCATTTTGATACAATAAACATCATTAGAATTGCGCAGGATTATTTTAACAACAATGTACAAGTTAGAATGTCAGATTGTCCCTTTGACTACTGGGAGGAAACATGGCACTTTGGAGATTTTGTAAAAAGTATATTTACTTTACTTAAGCTGCCCATCCTCCAGTGTGTATTCTGAAAGAGTGTTTAGCACGACCAGGAACCTTGTGAGTAATCGGTGTAGGAGACTACTTTCTAAAAATGTGGGAAAGATGATATTCATAAAAATTTACTACAAATTCCATGATGAACACCTTTCATGCACATTCCATCAAAGTACAGAGAATTTAATGGTGGATTCCAGTTGGGCTGAGCTAATATTGTGTGGTGATGATGATGATGATGATGATATTAACACTGATGAGGGACAGGAATCAGATGAGGAGAATGACATCTTCCATCTGCAGAGATGATTAAAAGCACTGTTATCTGCCTTAAGCCCAATTGTAGTTTATTTTGTGGATGCCCAAACAAACCAAGCACTTCAGCCACAGAATTGGCAGTCTTTGTGGCTGAAGTGCATAGTTTGTTAAACTGTGCATTTCCTTTGTAATATACAACATAGGGTTGGGTGGGAAAGCCCAAGTGGCATCCCAATGGTGAAGATCCTGACAGGGGTCAGGTAAGTATACTTACTTTCCCTACCAACCCCCCTAACCCTCCTTCCCCACAGCCTAACCCTAACCCTCCCCCACACAGCCTAGCCATTACTTGCCCCGGTGGTGCCTAAACCTAAACCCCCAATCCCACAGCCTAAACCGAACCCTCCATCCCCCACAGCCTAACACTACCCCCCCGGGTGCCTAAACCTAGCACCCTCCCTGCATCCTAACTCTAACCCTCTCCTCCCAGCAGCTTAACCCTAACCCTCCCCAGTGGCGCCTAATAATCCTAAACCCTTGTGAATCCACTTTCCGCACTTCTATGTGCTTTTATTTTGTGTGTTTTTTTGTGAAAATTACCCTGAGCATGTGACTGACTGCGTATGCGCTGCTGCCGCTATCAATAGTTAGAAAATTTCCTGGCACCTGCAGTAAATTAAGTGACCCCTTCTAATTTTAAATAAAATGGGGACATCTGGCTGTGAAAAATGTTGTCCACTGTTTTAATCAATGCCTGGTGATCAATAGATAATAATTACAAAGGTTTCACATTTTTTAAAGAGGAAAGTACAGGGATTAAGCAAACTATATATTTTGGTTTATGGTGTATATTAGACAAATAGTGAATTCTGAGTGAAAATGTACTGTAAAAGTCTACTGGGTTGCTTTTTAAAACACTGTATGGAACAATCTGGGTAAAGCTGGGTACACAACAGAACAATGCCGAAACAACGTAATGGTCGTTCCAGTTCCCCTTTATCTAAGAACAAACCATACTGAGCATACACAATATGCATACGTTTAAGTGATGGAATGAATTTTGTGTCGTTTCATCATATACGATTTATCATTGTTCCTATACACACTAAAACAACCATCTTTAAGATCATTTCAGTGGATCAGATTGCCCTACTGCTCCGCGGGAGGTTTCTGTCCTCCATGAGCTTGCCTTAGTACACCTGCATTACGGTTTGACAGGTGTACCGCCCCAGTCAAACTCCCCATCACCCAAGTTAGATTTGGGTGGGGTGTGTTCAAATTGAAATCTAAATAGCAGTGTAAAAACAAAGCAGCCAGTATTTACCCTGCACAGAAACAAAATAACCCTCCCAAATCTAACTCTCTCTGCAAATGTTATATCTGTCACACCTGCAGTGCACATGGGCTGTTGTGCGTTTTTGCGCTGGGCGGGAGGGGGCGGGTTGGCGGCGTTTAGCTGCCATTTCGTGGGCACGGTCCGGGCAATGCAGGCATGTCAGGATCATTGGGGGTGGACCGTGGCGGCTCCGTGATATCACACCCGGGCTGCAACGAGTATCTCCCTGCCAGCGCGCAGGAGCTGCGCTGGCTGTGAGCTACTCCTGAAGTACAAAAGCATCGCCGCTTGTACTTCTGCGACGGGGCAGGGACTCACATGCGGGGCGGACTAGCCCTTGGTGGGCGTCCCCCGGCATGTCAGTATGCCTGATCGTAGCTGTGCTAAATTTAGCACAGCTACGATCAACTCTGAATCACCCCCATGGTTTTGTCGGACTGCTAACAAATTTGCTGCTGCAATCATCTCTGAATTACCCCCAATATCTTCTGATTGACCCGCAGCACGGCCAATCAGAAGATGTTATATATGACGCTCGTGAGCATGCAATTGGACATTTGTCTCAAAATTACATACTGTATCATGCAATATCGCTCTAGTGTGGCCCCAGCCTAAAGGGCCCCATACACGAGGACGATAATGCCCGATTTCATCCTATTTTGGGCATTCGGCTGATATATCGGATGAAATCGGGCATTTTGGAGGCATTTCTGATCCGATCTGATGCGTGTTTCCATAAGCATCAAATCGGATCTTCCAGATTGAATGTACTGCACTTTCAATCTGGTCCGAACCGGCAGGCATGGCTGGGATCAGCCATGATCGCCCAAGATGCATCGTATGCAAAAGGACAGCATACAATGTATCTTGGGCGATCCTGCCCCCTGGGAGGCTGTCGGGGGTGATCGCCCGCAACATGTCAGATGGACATGTCGCGGTAGTGTATGGGGCCCTTAAGTCTAATTTGTAATACAAATTTATTTGTTGAATTCATAAGGGGTTGAATCATTTTGCAAGTGTGTGTGTGTGTGATGGTAAATCATATCTTTAATACCCCTTTCACATCGCAAACCCTCGATGGACTCGGGTTTTGAACCCCGGGTCAGGTCCTTTCACATTGCAATATTGACCAGGGTTATTCCCGGGTTTTTGCAGGCTTGGTGCCTTTTTTACTCAACTGGGTCGCCCATGTTAAAACAGTGTGGTCATTTTAAAAGGACTTTCTTGGATCACAATGATGAGGTTACTGTATAGTAAAGAAAAGGAGAGGGCTTTGTGTGTAGGCCTCAGTCAGCTGACATGGAAACAGCAAATCAGCACTATTTTCTCACACCCTGATTGAATATCCCGAGTCTGTAGCTTTTACATGCACAATAACCCGGGTTATTGACTTTGGTGCTTTCACACCGCACCTCGACCCAGATCGACACAGCAAAAACCTGGGAATAACCCAGCTAATTTTGGCGATGTGAAAGGGGTATTAGTAACGCTTAAACATAGTCACTAGTCCCGCATGAATTAGTGTAGCGGTAACACTGCTTGTACAGCTCTAAAAGAAATTAATTTATGTTTCTGTTTAGTGTTTTATATTTACCTGGAGAAAAGGTTTCATGAAGATTCCGTAACACAAAGTCCGTCCATTCTCCAGTAAACTTTCCTTCTCCTGGAGCATAGTATGTATTGTAGTAATCTAATGGGTTAAACTCATCAATGTAGGTCTGCTGGGTGGTGAATGGTGTCTTCATGATGTTCTTTTCTCAGGGTGACTCAAATTATGTCTGACTGCAGTTAGATGCCGTAGGATATAAATCTTTAAATGATTTAATGAAGAAGAAAAAAAAACATTGATTACCATTACATTTTTAGATTTGATTAATTTCTCACATACAGTACTTGCAAAAGGTAACATATATTAATAGGCCCTACACACTGGTGGATATGCCACCAAGGTGCCTGACAGCCGACACAGCCAACGGATGCACCGGCAGCGGGGGGAGGTGACGGGAGGAGTGAGGTTTCTACACTCCCCCCATCACCCGGCTCCATAGCCCTGCATGCTAAGATGGATGAGATTGTCCATGTTGGCTTGCATGGTTAAATGAGCCGGCAACAACGATGAACGAGTGCGGGGCCAACAACACATAAATTACACATAGACAAAAACATGTCAAGCACTAGACATTATAATGTATTTATATAATAGAGTGTAACATCAGATATATATGTATTATTGGAATGGAACAAGATAAACATATCATGTTTAGTGTCAAAATGATCAGGAGAATGTGTGTGTTAATTTGATAGCAATGGGTAGATTGTAGCACATTGCAACAATTAGTTATGATTAAATGTATGAATATGAAACCACAATTCTAAAGTGAACAAAGGGTTTCCTGAAAGACAGCATGTGTGCAGAAAGAAACCAGTGGCTAACCCCTATAATTACATCATCAAACTAGACATTGCTTGCGTATGAACTGACCAATAATACATCATGAATGAGAGATCTCCCTCCCCTGGACCAATAACAGAAGACTCAGTCCCAGACATGTACCATCCCCAATACACAGTATATAGGTATTTCCCCTCACCCAGGAAGTTCTGTTTGTTGCTGTTGGTGCAGATTTAAAGATGGAGAGGACTGTGCATTGAGAAAATAATGTGAAGTATGCTGGCTGTATCTAATCCTTATGTAACTACAACTGCTTCTTGTGTAATTGTAACTTTGTAACCATATATGTACTGTACTTATGTTATATTGCATGCATACCCTTTAAATATCAAATATATACATCTCTGAGCGTTGGACCTCAGATTACAATGTGTGCGACTGCTTGCTTTCTCTTAAGGGATGTAGTGTTTGCGACGTACAGTGCACTTTTATTGTATATGGTAATTAGATACGCCTTGTATCCGCAGCATATATTAACACTGGCATTTAAAATGTTTATTTAGAAATAATTTGAACTTTACAGTTGGGGGCTCGTCCGGGATATCACGCACTTAATGATGCGCAGTACAGACGCTGCTGTGGTCTACCAGCTAAGGATGGACGCATCTAGATGCTGCTAAACCACATGCCATTTTTTGTGTTTTCAGTAAGGCGCTGATATGAATCAAGTGACATTATATTTGTTGCGTGAGTGTGACAAATACGCACAATATTAGAAATGCTACATTGTATTTTTATTGTTGCTAAATGAGGTTCAATATATCATATTGTGTTTGATTCAGATTGGATTGTTTATCTGTTAAGTAAATTTAAAGAGCGTTTAAAAGTTGTTGCATAGTATGGATATAGCTGTGTTAGCATGCTGAGGCCTATTCGCATACTGCTAACACAGGCCTTAAGTAGCAAAGCTTTGTTTGCGCTGAAAAAACAGCGTGCGGAAATTTTTGTTACCATGCAGTGGGAATTGTCCATTTGGGTGACTTTTGGGATGTAGTGTTTGCGACGTACAGTGCACTTTTATCGTATATGGTAATAAGATGTGTCTTGCGTGCGCAGCATATATTAACGCTGGCATTTAAAATGTTTATTTAGAAATAATTTGAACTTTGCAACACTGAAAGATATGAACGATATCTCGTACATTAATGAACAAGATCGTTCATATCTTTTAGTGTTATTGCTAAGTGTGTAGTGCCCTTTAGTCTCATTTCTTTATTGCATTCTGCAAAATGATAGAATCTTATTGATTGTTATGGGCAACATCTCCACTTGTGTGTTTTAGAAGCTTTAGGAAATCTACCCTGAGACTCATTTCTAAAGTGCTTTACCTGTCCTGTTATACAGAGGTGTCTGAATGGGTGGGGCAAGAGAGCAGCTCACCCCTCCCCAAACATGAGAGAGGAGGAGCAATGTGTGGTCAGTTAAAAGACTGCACATCACAACCTCCATGGAGCGCAGGCAGGGACCAGGCAAAACTCCTCCACCCCCAACTCCCAGCAGAGCAGTGCTGCAATTTGCGGGTGTATAGGGGCGTGGCCTAATGCAGAGGAGTGCACATCTCCATGAGTGACCTGTGGCTGTGCTGCTGTTTAATCAGGTAAAGTGGTGTCTCTCCTGCTTGCTCCACTCCTTCTCTCTCCCTGTCCTACTCTCTTTCTCTCCCTAACACTCTCTGTCTCTCTCTCTAACACTCTCTCCTCTTGCTCCTCTCTCTCTCTCTCTCTCCTCTTGCTCCTCTCCCTAACACTATATGTCCTTTTTTTCCTCTGTCTTTCTATCTAACACCCTCTCTTCTCTTGCTCCTCTCTATCTCTCTAACACTCTCTCCTCTTGCTCCTCTCTCTCCCTAACACTCTTTCTCCTCGCTCTCTCTCCCCTTAAAACTCTCTCTTCTCTTACTCCTCTCTCTCTCTCCTTAACACTCTCTCCTCTTGCTCCTCTCTCTCTCTCTCTCCCCCTAACATTCTCTTCTCTTGCTCTTCTCTCTCCCTAGCACTATCTCTCCTCTTGCTCCTCTCTCTCTCCCTAACACTCTTTCTCCTCTTTCTCCTCGCTCTTTCTCCCCTTAAAACTCTCTCTTCTCTTGCTCCTCTCTCTCTCCCTAACATTCTCTATCCTCTTGCTCCTCTCTCTCTCTCTCTCTCTCTCTCTCTCTCTCTCTCTCTCTCTCCCTAACATTCTCTTCTCTTGCTCTTCTCTCTCCCTAGCACTCTCTCTCCTCTTGCTCCTCTCTCTTTCTCTCTCTCTCTCTCTCTCCCTAACACTCTCTCTCCTCTTGTACCTCTCTCCCTAACACTCTCTCTCCTCTTGCTCCTCTCTCCCTAACACTCTCTTTCCTCTTGCTCCTCTCTGTCACCCTAACACACTCTCTCTCTTCTTGCTCATCTCTCTCCCTAACACTCTTTCTTCTCTTGCTTTTCTCTCTCCCCCTAACACTCTCTCTCTTGCTCCTCTCTCTCCTTGACACTGTCTCTCTCTCTGTCTGACACTGTCCCTCTCTCCCTGACACTTTGTCTATCTCTTCCTCTTTCTTTCCCTGAAACTCTCCAACTCTCTCTTCCCATCTCCTCCCCAGCGCGGTGCCACCTCCATTTGGTCCCTGTAGTACCGCCTCTCACTCCCCGGCGGCTCTGCCCCTAGGGGCACCAAATGAGGATCTACAGTATCTTGCCTCCCCCAGCCTATAAATGTTCTGACACCCCTGCTGTTATATATAGTTAAATAGTTAGTGAGGTTGAAAAAAGGCAAAATGCCCATTGAGTTCAACCTTTATAAATATATCATCTAATTTCGCAGCATGCTTGCTATTAAAAGCAAAAGTAATTTTAGTTTAATACATTAAGGATCATTCAAAAGCACAAAATATAAATACCTACTGTACATTGCATTTTTATATATGCAATTGCATCCAACTGTGCACAAAGGGCATAGAGGATGATTCAGACCTGACCGTAGATGACTTAATCATAGAGGTGCTCTGACATGCGGGGGATGCCCAGCACATGACCAGTGTGCCTCGCATGTCAAGTCTTACCTCCCCCCCATATGGGTGCGAAAGCATTGCACGGCGGCAATGCTTTCGCACCCACCAAGCAGCACCCTACCTGCCGGGTAGCAGTGGATGCCTGTGATATCACACAGCCACTGCGGCCCATCCCTGCAACAGTCCGGACACATCTGCATTGTCTGGACCGCACCCCACCAATATCGTTCTAATGCCCCCTCCCCTGGGATACTTTCGCATCTCACTGGTTCTCATGGGCACTCTCCAGCAAAGGCTTCAGACTGCGATCGCTATTGTACCAGCAATCAGGTCTGAATTAGGCCCATAATCCACTATCATTTGCAAATGTGAGAAGGCAAGCACTGACCGAGTATCGACAGACTCCGTATTACTACGAACGTAATGTGCATGTGCGAATAGTAAACTGCAAACTCTCTGCAATGCGACCACGCAGTGATTGACAGGAAGTGACCATTTGTGGGTGGTAACATGGCATTTGTGGGGAGTGGTTGGGAAAATGCAGGTGGGTCATGGCCGTTTTCGGGTGTGCATCTGTCAGCTGCGATCGTTGCCTGGTGCAACTGCAATTCCATTATTTTGAGGCGGCATGGGTCAACCGCAACTGTTCATGGTGCTCGATTTGTGCGTATGCATTGCAGTTATGCAAATGTATATGCAACTTTGCGAATGCAGCGGTGTGCGTCTTATTCCTTCCTGGCCAGCTCTTCACATGCAATTTTTAGCAGTAGCAGTTTTTAGACAATCACTATTTCAGCCTCAATAGCGATCCTTGCTTAATTAGCCCAAAAATACATAACTTAAAAGCGCCCCCCATCTAAAGGGGATGCACCTACATGCCGGGGCTTAGTTTAGGTGGAGCAGGCAGAGCTTGTGCTCCGGGTGCCTGCTTCATCTGGGGTGCTGTCTTTGGGCGCATTAGAGCTCCTTTGTACCCACAGCCACAGTTATTATATAGACCGCCAGGCAGCGGCGGATTGGCATGCAGGGACGCTGGAACAGATTCCGTTTGGCTGGTCTGGACGTCCCCTCAGTTTCCGCCGTCATCCCTCATGGTGGCCGGCTGCTGCGAGCGGAGATTAGCTCCGATCGTGACAGTGTTAACTTAAAGCTAAGAGATGGCAGCTGGCGGATGTGCATGTGCAGCCACCCCCCTCCAGCGGGGGGAGAAACATAGCCACAGCCACGCCCACTTACAGATGCTGTCTCCAATTCCGGGCACTGTGGCGCATACAGTCAGCGCTGTATTCCTGGGACTCATCCAGGGACGTGCGGTGAGCTAAATGGCTCAGGAGGCACTGGCTAGCACCAGAGCCAGATTTAAGCGCAATATATGAGCCAAAGGGTACATCTGGGCACTATACAAAGGTGCAGCAGTATAACCCTCTGGAAATTTGGTGAGTTTTGATCTGAGAAGTGCAGAAAAGGTCAGCAGGTGAGGCACTGCCTCACCTGCCATAGATTTTTTACTCCAGTTTTGGCTACAAAATGATTAGAATAATGCAAAGAAGATATTTCAAACATATTCTTTGTATTTTTCATATACTTTATACAATCAATACTCAAACGTACAAATGTTAGAATGACAGGAAAGGCTCTGCCTCACCCCATCGCACGTCACTAGACTCATCACTATGACACACCTCCCCCCTCTGCCTCCAGTACCAGATGCCGTCACCTTACAGGGGCAGGATTTACTGGGGGGGGGGGGTTCCGTAAGGGTATGAGGAAGGCGCATAAACCTCAAATGTCGACATTGTAGACACCTGAACAAAACTTTTGAACTGTGTCCCTGTGAGTGCCGTGCCGTTTTGAAGGTCTGTATTGTATCTTGCACTTTGGCACCGGGACCAGTTATTACAGTGAGCAAGGAGTGCTGGCAGGTTTCAATTTTATATATACATATATATATATATAATGTGTTGGTATAAAAAATATATATCTGTTTTGTTTATGTGTCTCTCACACACACACACAAAACACATCACACACATAGTGTACACTGTCCTCCACAGTAATTACACCACTGTCCCCCATAGTAATGCCACACATTTAAATATCCCATAGTAATGATACACTCTGTGCCCACATAGTAGTTCTACACGTTGCAACCCCCATGGTAATGCCACACACTGTGCCCACATAGTAATGCCACACAATGTAACCCCCCCATAGTAATGCCACACACTATGCCCACATAGCAATTCCACAAATTGTAAACACATACACACAACAGTCATACCAAAACTGCCCCCCCCCCCCCCCCACTGCAATACAAAAAAAACAAAACAAAACACTGGCACCAATCTTAATATTCATCTCAAGTTTCTCTCTCAGTATTACAGCAGCGTGGAGCAGCACGGAGCATTCCCTCCAGGGCAGGCATCAGAGCAGGGCACAACGAACAAAGCAGGACAGGGCGGGCGAGCTGGGAGGTGAAGTAGGCTGAGTGACCGCATCACCATACAGTAGGTCACGGGGCCGTGCTGCAGAAGAGCACTGCCTCTGCAGTGCCTAAGCCCATTTGGGCGATATGCATCTCAGGCGGGCGGCGGCACATCTTACAGCGCTGCTATATGCAGAGTGCTCTGCTAACAAGAGCTCCCTGCAGCAGTTGTGATCATGTACGCTGTCGCGTACGCGATTGCGGTGCATGGTGAGACGGAGACACAGCTGTCTCCATCTCTGAAAAGAATTTGGCTGATCAGAGGGGGTTTCTGGGTACTCGGAAACCCCCCCTGCGTGCGCCAGTGCCTTATCTCCTTCTCTGCTACTTATCTGTCAAGATCTCTGAGAGAGAAAGCAGCATCAGCAGCAGCACTCCCCTTCTCTCTCCCTCCCCTACCCTGAGTTTCACTTTCACTTTCTTCCTTCTTCTTCTTCTTCTTCTTCTTCTTCTTATTATTATTATTATCCATTATTTATATGGCGCCACAAGGGTTCCGCAGCGCCCAATTACAGAGTACATAAAAAAATAATCAAGCAGGAAAACAGCAACTTACAGTTGACAATATAGGACAAGTACAGGGTAAATAAACATAGCTACATCAGCAGATGACACTGGAATAAGTATCAGGTGGCAGAAGACTGCTGGATTTGGTGCAGTTGAATATTATTAAAGTAAGAAAAGGATAACCACATGAGGGAAGAGAGCCCTGCTCGTGAGAGCTTACATTCTAAAGGGGAGAGACAGATGGGGTACATAGAGAGCGTGGAACAGAGGGTTAGGATGAGATTTGGCTGGGTTTGGTGAAGAAGTGGGTCTTGAGAGCCCGTTTGAAGTTTTGTAGAGAGGTGGCGAGTCTGAGGGGGAGAGGTAGGGAATTCCAGAGAAGTGGTGCAGCACGTGAAAAATCTTGGAGGTAGGAGTGGGAGGAAGTAATCCGTAGGCAGGAGAGTCGACGTGCATTAGCAGAGCGAAGAGGACGGGTGGGAGTGTAAAGGGAGATAAGGTCAGAGATGTAGATGGGAGAGGAGTGGGTGAGGGCTTTGTAAGCAAGTGTGAGAAGCTTGAAATGGATTCTGAAAGGGAAGGGGAGCCAGTGAAGGTCTAGTAAGAGAGGAGTGGTGGACGTAGTGCGTTTGGTGAGGAAGATGAGCCGGGCAGCAGCATTGAGTATAGATTGGAGTGGAGAGAGGTATTTGTCAGGAATACCAGTTAGGAGGAGATTACAGTAGTCCAGTCTGGAGATGACCAGTGAGTGGATAAGAGTCTTAGTAGCATCCTGGGTCAGAAAGGGTCTGATCCTGGAAATATTTTTTAGATGAAAATGGCAGGTTTGTGAGAGGTGCTGAATGTGTGGTTTGAAGGAGAGGTAGGAGTCAAAGGATTACTCCAAGACAGCGCACTTGGGGGCTAGAGGAGATAGTAGTGCCATCAATAGATAATGAGATTGTAGGAGGTGAGATTATGCGGGAGGGAGGGAAGATGATCAGCTCGGTCTTAGACATGTTAAGTTTAAGAAAGCACTGGGACATCCAGGAAGAGGTAGCAGAGAGACAGTTGGAGATACGAGTGAGGAGAGCAGGGGTGAGGTCTGGAGAGGAAAGATAGATTTGAGTGTCATCAGCATAGAGATGATATTGGAAACCAAAAGAACTAATGAGCTTACCTAGTGAGGACGTGTAGAGAGAGAAGAGTAGAGGTCCAAGGACAGAACCTTGGGGTACCCCTACATTTAGTGGAAGTGAGGGGGAGGTAGAGTCATAAGAGGAGACAGAGAATGAACGGTCAGAAAGGTAGGAGGACAGCCAAGAAAGGGCAGTGTCACGCAGACCAATGGAGTGAAGGATTTGCAGTAGGAGAGGATGGTCCACAGTGTCAAAAGCAGCAGAGAGATCCAGTAGAATAAGTAGAGAGTAGTGTCCCTTAGATTTAGCAGCATGGAGGTCATTGCATACTTTTGTAAGGGCAGTTTCAGTGGAGTGGAGAGGACGGAAGCCAGACTGGAATGTGTCAAGCAGTGAGTGTGAGGAAAGAAAGGAAGTAAGGCGGTTGTAGACAATACGCTCAAGGAGTTTGGAGGCAAAAGGGAGGAGAGAGATGGGTCGGTAGTTGGAGAGAGTGTTTGGATCAAGGGTAGGTTTTTTAAGAATAGGAGAGATGAGTGCATGCTTGAAGGCAGAGGGGACAGTGCCTGATGAGAGGGAGAGATTGAGAAGGTGGGAAAGATGGGAACAAGCAGAAGGAGAGAGGTAGCGGAGGAGGCGGGAGGGGATAGGGTCAAGTGGGGAGGTGGGGAGGGGACAGGAATGGATGAGGGCCATGACTTCCTCTCCAAATGCATGGGAGAAAGATGTCAGAGTTGGTGCGAGGGATGGGGAGGGTTGGTAAGGGATGGGAGAAGGCTGGTTACTGATGGTCTGGTGTGATGTGATGTCCTGACGTATGGAGTAAATTTTGGATGTGAAGTTTGTGGCAAAGTCAAGAGCAGAGAGTGAGGAAGGGAGACGAGGTGGAGGTGGGCAGAGGAGTGAGTTGAGAGTGGCAAAGAGGTGCCAGGGGTTGGAAGACTGGGAGTAGATGAGGTTCTTGAAGTATCACTGTTTAGCAAGAGAAAGGGCAGCACTGAAGGATGAGAGCATAAGTTTGAAATGGAGAAAGTCGGCCTTAGAGCGTGATTTCCTCCAGTGTCGCTCAGCAGTACGTGTGCATTTTTGCAGATATCTGGTGCATTTGGTGTGCCAGGGTTGAGGTGTTAATTTGCGAGGGTGAATAGTGGTTGGTGGAGCAACAGAGTCAAGAGCAGAAGTAAGGGATGCATTGTATGTGGAAGTGGCTTTTTCAGGACATGAGAGAGAAAAAATAGGAGAGAGAAGTGAGTCAAACAAGGAGGAAAGGAATGTGGTGTCAATAGCTTCAATGTTACGCTTAGTGATGGTAGCCTTAGGAGGTAGAGATGGGGAAGTCGAGAGAGATAGGTTAAAGGAGAGCCAGTGGTGGTCAGAGAGGGGAAATGGGGAGTTGGAAAAATCAGAAATATCACAGCGGTGAGTGAAGACCAGATCCAGATAGCTCCCATTCACATGGGAGGGTGAGGAGGTTCACTGGGAGAGACCAAGTGAAGAGGTGAGGTTAAGGAACTTAGAGGCAGGGGATTGTGTGGGGATGTCAATAGGGATGTTGAAATCACCTAATGGAGGGAATGTCAGAAGAGAGGAAGTGAGGAAGCCAGGAAGCAAAGTTGTAGATGAATTTGGAAGCAGTGCCAGGGGGGCGGTAAATGACAGCTACTCTAAGATGTACAGGTTGGAAGAGGCGTATAGTATGGACCTCAAATGTAGAGAATGTAAGGGATGGTTCTGGGGGTATGAGTTGGTAGGAGTTACTAGAAGGTAAAAGGACTCCAACACCTCCCCCATGGCGACCCCCAGGTCGGGGTGTGTGTGTGAATGTGAGGCCCCCAGCAGAGAGAGCAGCAGGAGAAGTAGTGTCAGAAGGCGTAATCCAAGTTTCAGAAATGGCTAGTATGTGTAGGGAGTTGGAAATGAAAAGGTCATGAGTGGGGACCAGTTTGTTACAAACAGATCTGGCATTCCAGAGGGCACAGGATAGGGGGTATGAGTTTGTGGGAAAGATGTGAATGAGATTATCAGGGTTGCTGTAGCGATGAGGTGAGATTAACTTTGAGGGCAGGGATGATGAGAGAGTGGTAATGGTGCGGGTGCCTGAGCTAGGAGGGGAAACTGCAGGAGGTGGGCAGGGAGGGAGGTCAGTGTGATGTGGATGGGGGTGTGGGGAGGTGACAGGGAAGGGAGAGAGGGAGCAGGGCTGAGTTATGGGGTAGCAGGACCATGGGGCAGAGGTGAATGAAAGTGGGGTAACAGGAAAGGAGGGGGAAGGAAACAGAGGGATGGAGGGGAGACAGAGGAGGGGAGAGGAGGAGGTGTAGGAGACTAGGGGGGAAGGATAAAGATACATTATTAGGTAGACACTGAGTGATGTGGGGAGTATAAGAAAGCCTTGACATAGTGTTAAGTAGGTAAATAGGTTGAGGGAAAGTGGAAGTAAGAGAGGAGAATGTAAGGGAATCTGAGCAGAAGAATTGCAGAAATGCAGGTGAGAAAAGCAGTGTAGGCTTAATGGGTGTAGATTTCGTATAAAATGAGTCAAAAGCGTAGATAAAGTGGGTGCAGAAATGTATCTGGAGTGTAAGAAATGAAAGGATTGTGAGAGGTTTAAGAAGCGATGGTAATTATGTTAGATGTTTTAAGTGTTTGCAGGTAAAATTGCATTGGTGCAGCTGTGCTTAAAAAACAAAATTACAATAATACAGATACAAGCATTTGTAGGTGAAATGGATGGTTTTTGAATTGTCCAAGTAAGGTAGTTCCGTGCTATTTAATCAGATGGAACAATCAGGAGGTGAGTGATCTGAGAAGTGACTCACATTTGTTATTAGTTCTTCAGTTTTCTTTGTTTTGTTAGATTGGTGTCCTTCTGTTTTCCTTCTTTTTCACTTCGATTGAACGCTGATAGAACGCTGCCTGGATAGATGATTCTGCCTGGATAGATGCTAGATCCAAGTGGCCTAAAGGACCTATGACGTCAGGGGCCACATCACCAGGGGGAGGAGCTAGGCCAGCGGGATAGTTCCTCTACTATCCACGCCACAAACTACTACCTTTAGTAACCCGGTGGCAAGCGAAGCGGAGCGAGCCACCGAGCCCGAAGCGTGGCGAGCGAAGCAAGCCCGCGAGGGTAGATTTCGGGTACCCTGTTTTGTGGTGGCTCCTCCCCCTGGTGATGTGGCTCCACCCCCTGGTGAAGTCAGAGGTCCCTTACTCTAATTTGATTTAGAATGATGGGGTCAGCAGTGGCCCCATCATATGCCAACGCCTTCATGTATCAGGTGGAAAGGGACATGTTTTATATTGATTCAGCTATATCTGCACACCTGTGGTATTATAAATGTTATATAGATGACTTACTGGTCCTTTGGCAGGGACCTCAAAATGAGCTTGAGAATCTCTGGGACCAATATAATGCCACCGAGCATCCAGTAAAAATTGACCTATGCTATTGACAAATCTTCCATTCATTTCTTAGATGTAGCTATCAGACCAGGTAACAGCAAGCCGAATACGTCTCTTTACATCAAGCCAACAGATAGAAATATGCTGTTAAATTATCAAAGTTTCCATCCTCTCTCATTACGCAAAGGGCTTCCGTTTTCACAGTTTCTACGGGTAAGGCGTATTACTTTCGACCCGATAGAAACTATTAGTCTTGATTACCATGGTAGGCAAATTTGCAAAACATGGTTATCCCCTTGGGGAACTGGAAGCTGCTAAACTAAAGGTCCTGAATTTAACTAGAGCCCAGATGTTGAATACTAAGGTTAAAAAATGTGACAAGAAACTTTTTCCCTTGGTCAGTAAGTACACCACGGCCTATAGGAGAGTCATTAAAAATGCTAAACAGCTTTGGCCTGTTAACCAAACCGACAAAGCTTTTTCGGATTTAGCAGAAACCCGTTTACTCCCTAGTTTCACATGTAGTAGTAATATTGGGGATCAAGTCATGAAACTAGATATCTCTCAGATCACCATAACTCAATCCACGAATTTCTTGAGGCAGAAAAGTGGCTGCTATAAATGCCTGTGACGTGCAACTTGTAATACTTTGGTCATGGGCATGACCTTTAATCATCCACATTCTGGTAAAAAGCTTAAAATTATGCATAGACTAACGTGTACTTCTACACAAGTGGTCTATGTATAAACTTGTCCATGTGGTCTTGCCTATGTGTACAAGACCATAAGACAGTTCCGGCAAAGGATGCACTTCACCGTAGTGCAATAAAGAAAGCATACGAGAAAGGTACTAGTGATCAGCCTTTTGTGCGCCACTGTGTACAAGGAAAACATGGGGTGGCCAGTATCAGAGCCATCCTGATTGACCATGTACCTATTACTCCAAGGGGTGGCAATAGAGCAAGGGGATTGCTACAGAAAGAAACACAATGGATTTTCTCATTGGGGACATTATCCCCTAGGGGTTTAAATGAAAACATGAGCCTCCAGTGTTTCTTGTAGTAACTACTATATTTTATTCCTTATCAAGGGCTGTAGGGATTATTTGAGTTATCAATAGATATTCTTTTCCTCTATACGTTAGTTATGAGTACAGGGTATTTGATTGTTTAAGTTTAACCTAAGAGCTGATGCCTGATGTCCATTTATATTCACATTGTAAGTGTTTTTAATGTTTAACTTGTACTTCTTGACTGTTTACTGTAGAGTTACTGGTGCAGCGCCCGAAGGGATGGTCCAGCGGTTTCCAAGGTTACCTTCCTGTTCACACGGTGCACCCAATACGTCATCATCCGGCGATGCGGAAGACAGCAGAGCGGACTGGCGGGCGGTAGCGCCGTTGAACAGGTGAGTATGTTCAGGTTTATTAGATGTATGGGTATTTATGTGTGTCCTATTTTTCACTATCTTTTACTGCTGATTGGCCCTGAGGATGGGGGATCTACCCCGAAACATGTCGGTCGTTATGGTCTAAATAAACGTTACTGCTACACGTATTTTGCAAAGTCTGTACGAGTGCCGCCTTCACCACATAATTGTCTAGTGATATCCAGTCACTGGGAGTGCACTGCAGCAATCTAACCATCGGGTCACAGGAGTGCCGGGCTTCAGTCTCAAATATATATATATATATATATATAGAGTTTGTGGACATCCGCACAAAGCTGTATCAGTAGAAGACAACACGGTGGTGCTCAACTCCAAGGAATTTAGGGTTCCTGATAATAGTCTTTTGAAAAAAGAGGGCACTCACCAAATTTTCATAAAAGAAAGTCAGAAGGTCATTTATTAGTACATCCGTAAGTCGACGTTTCGATCACATCCAAGTGATCTTTGTCAAGACAGCAAAACAGTGTTGTTTGGTGACAGAACACCAGAAGCAGCATGTCCAACATGTTCACATACACAAGTATTTATACCATCACCAATCTGAGTAAGCCAGCCCCACCCACATGTGTCACTTCCTGTCAGATTATGAGCTGTAATAGAACATTGTATAGCCAATAAACATATATTTTATGGTCACAAGAGAAGTATGTGTTAGTCCTGAATGTTACACCCAAAACCGAAAGCACCATGTACTTTAAAATGTGTTAACATCCCTAATAGAGCCGAGCACATAGAAACAGGAAGTGTATGTGCATTCCAACGGCCCATGGAACGCACGCGCATACCGGAAGTGACTCGCGTATACCGGAAGTGACGCGCATAACCATGGGAACCGGAAAAATCACTAAAGGACTAAACGTGTAATCGCGGAGACAAAACTAGTAAACAGTTGTCATGGGGATGATATATTAGGTCATAGCATAGAGTGACAGAAGTGGCTCGCGTGTACCGGAAGTGACACGCGTAGTCATGACAACACAGAAAAACATCAAAATAGCATAATTAATTAATCGTTGTCATGGGGATAACACATAACATTGGGTCAGCTGGAATCTCACATTGGTGATGGTGCACAATATCCTCCCATATTATAACATAAAATATAACTTTTAATAATACCATTAAAATATAACAAAAATTAAAATTATATATATCGGGCCCCGGAGACATAGGGCTTTAGTGAGGCCGCCATCACCATGGCCGGCGTCAAGAAAGCCACCATATACTCGAAACGTATGGCCACACATATATAAATACATGTATATAAAGCAAAAAACCGTGTATAAATCATAGAAATACACCATGGCTATAGATCGTTACAGAAAGATCCCATATGGATTAGCTTCATTTAAACCTTGTGGAGTAAGTGTCTCTAGCTCAAAGATCCACCGTGATTCACGCCGTTTCAATTTTAATTCCCTATCACCGCCTCGGATTGAGGGTGGAATATGGTCAATTAACATACATTTGAGACTTGAAACTGAATGTTTATGTTGTAACCAGTGTTTGGCTACTGGTTTGTCCGTTTTGTTGGTCTCCAGAGCCTGTCTGATTGAATAACGGTGGTTTGTCATACGTTCACGGAAACACTGTGTGGTAAGTCCAACATAGTAAAGCCCACAGGGACAGATGATAATGTAGATCACAAACTCAGACGTACACGAGAGCTTATATTTGATTGGGATCCGTTTTCCACTATGTGGGTGGGCAAACGAAGATCCACTCGTCATAGATCTGCATGTTGTGCAATCGGGGCACCGGAAGCAACCTGTTTTCCTCCTCATCAGCCATGTTTGATTCACGATTTGTGGTTGCAGGGTTGGACGCATCAGCAACTGTCGTAAATTAGGCCCTCTACGATAGGAGTGCATAGGAGGTCTTTGGCTCAGACCCTCCAATTTGGCATCTGTTGCAACTATAGGACAGTGTTTCCTGATTGCTTTCTCAGCAGTCTTGGTCTTTGTGTCAAACGTAGATGTAAAGATGAGCCGACTAGGATCAAATCTTGGTACAGGTTTCTGACCAGTATTTTTATTTTTATATTTGACCTTAGCTTTCTTAAGGCATCTGGAGACCACCTTCGGTGAGTACCCTCTTGCAAGAAATCTCTCAGACATTTCGGAGAGCTGTTGATCTGCAGTAGCCATTGAGGAGTTGTTTCGCAACACACGTAGGAATTGGGAGATAGGCATACTTTCTTTCAGGCTGTCTGGATGGTGGCTCGTGGCAAACAGTAATGTGTTCCTATCCGTCTGTTTACGGAACAGGGTGGATCCTAGGTGAGTACCTTCTCGGAAAATCGTTACATCAAGAAAATTCATATAGTCATGGTGTATTTCATAAGTGAACCGAATGGGACTATCAATAGAATTAAGATGCTGTACCATTCCATGAAACTCAGATTCCGTGCCCCTCCACAAAATAAAAATATCGTCAATGTAGCGCCCAAAATAAACTAACTTATCTCCAAATTTTGGGACAATATATGTATTCTCATATTGATGCATATATAAGTTAGCGTACGATGGCGCCAGGTTGGAACCCATGGCGGTCCCGGTGCACTGAAGATAGAAATCAGTGCCATAGCAAAAATGATTTTTGCTGAGGACAAGTTCAGCCAGTGTTATCAGAAATTCAACAGAGGGACCGTCATGGGCACCACCGCTCAGCGCCATCCTAAACGACTCAAGGCCAGCAAGGTGAGGAATCACTGTGTACAGTGAATTGACATCCATAGATGCCAATAACACATCATCCGGAATGTCACCAATTTTACAGATTTTATCCAAAAAGTCACCAGTATCCCTGATGTAACTCCACATATTGCTCACAAGAGGTTGTAGAAAGCTATCGACGAATCGCGCAATCGGTTGTAGAAGAGAATCATTGACCGAAATGATGGGGCGTCCGGGGGGGGTATCAAGGGATTTGTGAATTTTCGGCAGTGTGTAGAGGATTGGACACACCGGATGGTCGACAGTGAGATACATGGCAATCTGGGCGTCAATCCAATCACTCTGGAGACCCATTGAAATGGTGGAGTCCACAAGTTTTTTTATCCCTGGCATGGGGTTAAAGGTGATCTTGCAGTAGGTCTGAGTGTCTGACAGTTGTTGACGTATTTCTCTATCATACTTAGACCAATCCTGGACCACTATCGCCCCGCCTTTATCGGCTGGGCGGATCACAATTTGGTCATTTTTCTTAAGTGACTGGAGTGCTAACCTCTGTTGTTTACTGAGGTTATCATATACATAATCGCCCCTGTGTTGTTTCATTTCATGTTCAGTGAATCTGAGAAAAGATTTAATGCTAGGATTGTGAGAAATAGGGTCAAAACTACTGGGTTTTGAAAAAATGCGATCCTGAAGAGTATCACATGGCTGGTTGGAAAAGAATTCCCTCAGTCTAAGTTTCCTGCCAAATTTAAAATGATCAACAGACCATTGGAAAGCATCGTGTCTCACTGTGGGGACGAAGGATAGTCCCAGAGAAAGGACTTCCATCTCAGTGGTGGTGAGGGAGACAGTGGACAGATTAAAGACAGTTGTTAGGTCTTTGTACCCCTGGCTTTTTTTGTGTTTCCTCCCGCCCCTCCTTGTCGGGTATTTGGGGGACGTCTTTCCGTGGGAGTAGTATTCTTGCGGGTACCTCGACCTAAAAAATCACCCCTAGGTGGCCTAGAGTCAATAAACTCACTATCAGAGTTGGATTGAGAGGAACTATCGTACTGCCTCTGTGATCTGAACCGGAAGTTGTGGTGAAATCTACGTGTGGAATTTCTAGAGTCCCCTTTCAACCACCTGTAAACCTGGTGGTTAGAGTAATCTGAATTTACAGTGTCTAGTTTTTTTCTTTTAAAGGCAATAAGGTCACGTTGATATGTAGATACCTGTTCTTTAAGTTTTTCAATCCAATTCTCTGATTTCTCACGTGTAAGTGTTGTGAGGTGTAGTGTATTGAAATCAGCAACTTCTTGTCTGACCTTACCTAATTCTACACCCACTTCCTCTATCACAAGAAGTATTAAATCAAGAGAGCATTTGTTTAATACTCCACACCAGCGTGTGCAAAATTACAAATTGTTTCGCCCGATGGTGGGAGTATTGTTGACTCTAAAACCACGGGGGATTTTTTTGTTCCTATAGTAGTCAGAAAGGAATTGGCCATGTAGGGTAAGATCTACTTCCCTTTTTCTTAATTTCAACAATTTGTGATACAAATCAATGGGTGTATCATCAGGTAATTTCTGAAAATCACGATGGTCAAATAAAACTTTTTCGGCGTCATCATCAGTAAGTGAGACAAAGTTATTTTGTGCTAGATTCAGCGTAACTTCATCAAGTATATTGCTCGCCCCAAGTGACATAACAGAACTGTTTCTTTAAACAAAATAATGAAATGGTAGCTACGAATCTTAGTAGAGTCTCATGGAATGGTCAGAAAGAGAACACTTTATAGTAACATCTAGGTCTAATCTCAAAATAAACATGCAATTAAAAACAACAGGTTCAATAGAACAAGCTGATACATTATACAACTTGGAGCGCTGTAACAACTAACACGTGCATAAAAGACATTTTTAGTATATCTCAAAGAAAAAAGAAGAAAAAGAGACTAAGTCCACAGGTGCTGGATGATAGCAATAGTAGAGTATACACGTTGCCAAAATGTAGAGTTTGTGGACATCCGCACAAAGCTGTATCAGTAGAAGACAACACGGTGGTGCTCAACTCCAAGGGTTCCTGATAATAGTCTTTTGAAAAAAGAGGGCACTCACCAAATTTTCATAAAAGAAAGTAAGAAGGTCATTTATTAGTACATCCGCAAGTCGACGTTTCGATCACATCCAAGTGATCTTTGTCAAGACAGCAAAACAGTGTTGTTTGGTGACAGAACACCAGAAGCAGCATGTCCAACATGTTCACATACGCAAGTATTTATACCATCACCAATCTGAGTAAGCCAGCCCCACCCACATGTATATATATATATATATATAGTTGTGCTCATAAGTTTACATACCCTAGCAGAATTTGTGATTTCTGGCCATTTGTCAGAGAATATGAATGATAACTCACAAACTTTTCTTTCACTCATGGTTAGTGGTTGAGTGATGCCATTTATTGTCAAAAAACTGTGTTTACTCTTTTTAAATCATGACAACAGAAACTACCCAAATGATCCTGATGAAAAGTTTACATACCCTGGAGATTTTGGCCTGATAACATGCACACAAGTTGACACAAATGGGTTTGAATGGCTACTAAAGGTAACCATCCTCACCTGTGATCTGTTTGCTTGTAATCAGTGTGTGTGTATAAAAGGTCAGTGAGTTTCTGGACTCCTGAAAGACCCTTGCATCTTTCATCCAGTGCTGCACTGACGTGTCTGGATTCTGAATTATGGGGAAAGCAAAAGAATTTTCAAAGGATCTGCGGGAAAAGGTTATTGAACTGTATAAAACAGGAAAGGGATATAAAAAGACATCCAAGCAATCGAGAATGCCAATCAGCAGTGTTCAAACGCTAATTAAGAAGTGGAAAATGAGGGATTCTGTGGAAACCAAATGACGGTCAGGTAGACCAACAAAAATTTCAGCCACAACTGCCAGGAAAATTGTTCGGGATGCAAAGAAAAATTCACAAATAACTTCAGCTGAAATACAGGACTCTGAAAAAAAGTGGTGTGGTTGTTTCAAGATGCACAATAAGGAGGCATTGGAAGAAAAATGGGCTGTATGGTCGTGTCGCCAGAAGAAAGCCATTACTACGCAAATGCCACAAAGCATCCCACTTACAATACTCCAAACAGCACAGAGACAAGCCTCAAAACTTCCGGAACAAAGTCATTTGGAGTGATGAGACCAAAATTGAACTTTTTGGCCACAACCATAAACGTTACATTTGGAGAGGAGTCAACAAGAACTATGATGAAAGGTACTACTGTCCTACTGTGAAACACGGAGGTGGATCGCTGATGTTTTGGGGATGTGTGAGCTACAAAGGCACTGGAAACTTGGTAAAAATTGATGGCAATTGATGAATGCAGCATGTTATCAGAAAATACTGGAGGAAAATTTACACTCATCAGCCCGGAAGCTGCGCATGGGACGTACTTGGACGTTCCAACATGACAATGATCCAAAACACAAGGCCAAGTCGACCTGTCATTGGCTACAGCAGAATAAAGTGAAGGTTCTGGAGTGGCCATCTCAGTCTTCTGACCTCAATATCATTGAGCCACTCTGGGGAGATCTCAAACGTGCAGTTCATGCAAGACAGCCCAAGAGTTTACAGGAACTGGAGGCTTTTTGCCAAGAAGAATGGGCAGCTTTACCATCTGAGAAAATAAAGAGCCTCATCCACAGCTACCACAAAAGACTTCAAGCTGTCATTGATGTTAAAGGGGGCAATACACGGTATTAAGAACTGGGGTATGTAAACTTTTGATCAGGGTCATTTGGGTAGTTTCTTTTGTCATTATGATTTAAAAAGAGTAAACACAGTTGTTTGACAATAAATGGCTTCACCCAACCACTAACCATGAGTGAAAGAAAAGTTTGTGAGTTATCATTCTTATTCATACTTATTCTCTGACAAATGGCCAGAAAATCACAAATTCTGCTAGGGTATGTAAACTTATGAGCACAACTGTATATATATAATAATTATTATTATCAACGTTTCGAGCCGATGCCCATCGTCAGGATAACAATCTGACGACAACCATGGGCTTGAAACGTTGATAATAAAAAGCACATTTTGTAGCTATTGGTAGTCTCTGAGTGCCGCCATGCTGCCAGCATAAATTGGGACAGCAATCCCCTAGAGGGCAGTGGAGCAAGATACGTTATTAGATAACAGCTGGTGCCGGATTCTTGACTTTATTATTACATGTGTGTGTATATATATAGGCAATTTGTTAGTAGCGTCACTCACCGAACTTAACCATAGTATTAAACTCCGAAACGTTAGTACTGTGCTGGTGGTAGTGCAGTGTCTTTATTTGTATGTATAAGTCCGGTGAGTGCCGCCTCTAACAAATTGCCTGTCTAACTTCTTTAGGATGGCACTGGGGCCGTTGTAACATCTAGCAGTAGTGCCGGGCTCTGCTGCAGTTATATATATATATATATATATTTATAAGTGTATAACGTGCTGTAGCTGGTGCAATGTGTATAACGTGTGTACCTGGTGCAATGTCTATAATGTGCTCTAACTGTTGCAATGTGAATAACGTGCTTTACCTGGTGCAATGTGTATAATGTGCTCTACCTGGTGCAAAGTGTATACCGTGCTCTGCCTGGCGCAAAGTGTAGAATGTACTCTATCTGGCGGAATATGTATAACGTGCTCTACCTGGCACAGTGTGTATAGGGGGATCTACCTGGTGCAATGTGTATAAGCGGCACTACTGTGTGGTGTAATGTGAATTGGCACTATTATGTGGCCACGCCCATTCCCCATGAACCATGCCCATAAAATTTTGTGGCACGCCTGAGGTGCACAATCTCCATGCATATGTTTAATCATACCTTCTGAGCAGTAATCCCTCCCACTTGACAGACTCCACCTCCTCAACAGACACTCCCCCCTATGAGGTCTGCTTCCATGAATTTCCCGGGCTGGTTTTCAATCCCAATCCGCCCCTGTTGCCAGGGACAGTTTTTCAATCCTTGGAGTAACAGAGGATGTGGGGGTGCCATTTAAAATATACATCTGGATGTTTGCTGTTTATTGCTTACAACGGCAGCACAGTGGGTACAGCTAAGTCCCTGTTCTCCTGCTCAGAGCCGGCTCCAGGCACGTTCCAATAGAGCGACCGACAGGGCAACGCACTTTATGGGTGCCACTAGCTCTATCCGCCATATTGGAGACTGGAGCCATCTCTACAGTAGCAGCAGTGTCTGCCTCCTAGCAGAGACGTGCACTGCATCCACAGCCCTGTATAAACCTCCTACCTGCTAACCGGCGCCGGCCCGTGAGCCAATCAGAGCTCGTGGTCCAGCAGCTGAGGCTCCTGATTGGCTGCCGGACCGCGAACTTTGATTGGCTTGTGGACCAGTGCCTAGTTGGAGCTATACACCACCATGGCAGTCGAAGACTGAGGTCCAGGAGAGGCGCACGCTGCGCTCTCCTCCCCGCTCTTAACTAAAGAGCAGCAACCTCAGCCCCCCCCCCCCTTTAGAACAACAGATGCGCGGTGAGCAGCACGGGGGGGGGGGGTATCTGGCACTGTGTATCTGGCACTGGGGACATGTATGGCACTGGGGGCATATCTGGCACTATGGGGACACGTGTATCTGGCATTGGGGGCATATCTAGCACTATGGGGACATGTTAATCTGGCACTGGGGAGTGGGGACATATCTGGCACTGTGGGGACATGTGTATCTGGCACTGGGGAGTGGGGACATAGCTGGCATGTGGGGATATGTGTATCTGGCATTGGTGGCATATCTGGCACTATGGGAACATGTGTATCTGGCATTGGGGGTATATCTGGCACTATGGGGACATGTGTATCTGGCACTGTGTGGGGCATATCTGGCACTGTGGGTACTTGAGTATCTGGCATTGGGGGCATATCTGGCACTATGGGGACATGTGTATATGGCACTGGGGGCATATCTGGCACTATGGGGACATGTGTATCTGGCACTGTGTGGGGCATACATGTATCTGGCACTGTGTGGGGCATATATGTATCTGGAACTGTGGGGCAAATATGTATCTGGCACTGTTGGGCATATATGTATATGGCACTGTGGGGACATGTGTATCTGGGGGCATATCATGTGTATCTGGGGGGCATATCATGTGTATCTGGCACTTCTGAGGGGCATTTCATGTGTATCTGGCACTGCTACGGGGCATATCATGCATATCTGGCACTGCTGTGGGGCATATCATATGTGTCTGGCACTGCTGGGGGGCATATCATGTGTATCCGGCACTGCTGAGGGCATATCATGTGTATCTGGCACTGCTGAGGGCATATCATGTGTATCTGGCACTGCTGCGGGGCATATCATGTCTATCTGGCACTTCTGGGCGGCATAACATGTCTATCTGGCACTTCTGGGTGGCATATCATGTCTATCTGGCACTTCTGGGCGGCATGTTGTGTCTATCTGGCAGTGCTGGGGGGCATGTCATGTCTATCTGGCACTGCTGGGGGGCATATCATGTCTATCTGGCACTGCACTACTTGGGTCATTATGTGTATCTGGCACTATACTGGAGACATTATGTGTAAGAAACACTACTGTGTTATGTGTAAGGCTGCTAAGTGTGTGTGTGTAGAGGGGTGTGTGAAAAGATATTTACTTATAGATTGATAATATGAAGTTGAAAGGCCACGCCCACTTTTCCAGGAGCGCGCACACCTTTGGCGCGCGCATGGGGGAGGGAGCACTTAGAAATGTTCTTCCTCGGGGTGCTAGTAGGCCTGGAGCCGGCCCTGCTCCTGCTGCGCCCCCTGACCTCTGCACTTTCTTCAAAGCAGCAGCTCAATAAAGCCAATGAAGAGGAGCATTGGCTGCATGTAGAGTGAACTAGGAGGTATAGGTACAGATAGGCACAGCGGAATGGTGCTGGAGACACAAGGGATGGGGCTGGAAATACAGGTGGAATGGTGCTAGAGAGACAGTGTGATGGTGTTGGAAAGACAGTGGGATGCTGCTTCAGACACAGGGGGATGCTGCTGGAACAGAGGAGGGATGGTGCTGGAGAGACAGTGGGATGGTGCCAGAGAAACAGGGGTATGGTGCTGAAAACACAAGGGGATAGTGTTGGAGACACAGGTTAGTGTGTACTCGAGACACAGAGCAGATGGTGCTGCAGATACAGGGAGGATGGTACTGTAGAAACTTATGGAGAATGGTGATGGAGACACAAGGGTGATGGTGCTGGAGACACAGGAGGTATGGTGTTGGAGACACAGGTGTGTGTGTACTTGAGTCACAGGGCAGATATTGCTGCAGAGATGGGGCGTGTGCTGTAGAAACACAAGGGGCATGTTGCTGGAGACACAAGGCAAATGGTGCTGAAGAGATACAAATGGGATGGTGCTAGATAAAAACACAGGGAACATGGTGCTGGAGAATGTAATCCTTGTGTAACCCTATATCTAGCGATAGAGCAACTTTTATAAATAGATATTAGAGTGCCTCCACCCAAAATGTTAGTCTATGTTTTGTTATTTATAGAAAAAGGGCTCAGTTTGGGAGAACCCTAAACCCTTACGTATTTTTCCCTTGCAGGAAGAATCAGTATTTTCGTTACCCTTGGAATTTAGTCAATACACGCATAGCATATGAGTAAGTATCATACACAGTACACAGTAGACTTTATATAAGCATATTTACTAGTTTCTACTTGGTTACTATATACTCATACAATATACATTTCCTTGTCAACGTTAGTTTATGACAGTTCAGATTTAGTACAATATACCATATAATATAAAGAATTCATTAAACCCTCATTCCCTAACAATCCCCCTATTCCCGTAGTCTTATCCAGTTGTAAACTGCAGTAAATATAGGAAGTCATTATGTATATATATGCATATATATAGCTAATGAATCCTCTCCTGACTTGAACGGTGTTTGACTAATGAATATATATATATATATATATATATATATTTTTTTTTTAATAAGTAGAAATCCTTTGAGAATGAAGATTAATACAGATGCCATCAAATAACAGTTGAATAGTTACTATTTGGTAACTATCTATTTGTATCCAAGAGCTCCTTTCCTTGCAGAACAATTGTATACTTTACTATTAACTGTATCCAAGCCCTATGCAAAGCTCTCACAGGGAGTTCTTATAGTCCCCACTAGGTGTCACTGCTCCCTCACTTTTAGTCTCCTTAGTTTGAGGATTTACAGTCTATACTGAAAGTATCTGTATTCGATGAACATACTAGCTTTCCTGTAAAGCTGTGTTTAGCTTCTACAAATAGTAATCCTTTATGTTTCTGTTCATTTATGTTATACTGTAGGTCACTTTCCATCATAAAGTCTAAAAGCACCTGCCTTTTCCCTCTGGTAAGTATTTGTGAACATGAGAAAGTCAAAGGGGTAAATTTACTAAGGTCCCGATTTTGACCGAGATGACGTTTTTTCTTCAAAGTGTCATCTCGGTAATTTACTAAACTCAAATCACGGCAGAGATGAGGGCATTCATATTTTTTTGGAAGTAGTTGTAAAAAAATACGAATGAATACACCATCGGTCAAAATACACCAGCAAATTAGTAGAACTCGGTCATTTACTAAAAAGTGCAAATCTCCAAAGAGGAAAACACTGCCGTGAAAAATTACAAATCGCAAAAAAGTGCTAAAAAAAAGCAGACCTGCTTTTTATATTCGTGATTGCATAGGCATGCAGGGATCCATGAGATCCGTGCATGTCTATCAGTGGGAAGGGGTGGGAAAGTGGTTTTTTTCCAAAAAAAAAATTGCGTGGGGTCCCCCCTCCTAAGCATAACCAGCCTCGGGCTCTTTGAGCCGATCCTGGTTGCAGAAATATGGGGGGGAAAATGACAGGGGTTCCCCCATATTTAAGCAACCAGCATCGGGATCTGCGCCTGGTCCTGGTTCCAAAAATACGGGGGACAAAAAGAGTAGGGGTCCCCCGTATTTTTAAAACCAGCACCGGGCTCCACTAGCTGGACAGATAATGCCACAGCCGGGGGTCACTTTTATATAGTGCCCTGCGGCCGTGGCATCAAAAATCCAACTAGTCACCCCTGGCCGGGGTACCCTGGGGGAGTGGGGACCCCTTCAATCAAGGGGTCCCCCCCCCCAGCCACCCAAGGGCCAGGGGTGAAGCCCGAGGCTGTCCCCCCCCCATCCAATGGGCTGCGGATGGGGGGGCTGATAGCCTTTGTTGTAAATGAAAAGATATTGTTTTTAGTAGCAGTACTACAAGTCCCAGCAAGCCTCCCCCGCATGCTAGTACTTGGAGAACCACAAGTACCAGCATGCGGCGGAAAAACGGGCCCGCTGGTACCTGTAGTACTATTACTAAAAAAATACCCAAATAAACACAAGACACACACACCTTGAAAGTAAAGATTTATTACATACATGCACACAAACATACATACATACTTACCTTATGTTCACACGCAGGTCGGTCCTCTTCTCCAGTAGAATCCATGGGGTACCTGTAGAAAAAATTATACTCACAAAATCCAGTGTAGATCGGTCCTCTTCAAATCCATTTGTAATCCAGGTACTTGATTAAAATAAAAAAACGGACACACGAGCCACGAACTGAAAGGGGCCCCATGTTTTCACATGGGACTCCTTTCCCCGAATGCCAGAAACCCACTCTGACTTCTGTCTAAGTGGGTTTCTTCAGCCAATCAGGGAGCGCCACGTTGTAGCACTCTCCTGATCGGCTGTGTGCTCCTGTACTGAGTGACAGGCGGCACACGGCAGTGTTACAATGTAGCGCCTATGCGCTCCATTGTAACCAATGGTGGGAACTTTCTGCCCTGCGGTTGACCTAAAGTGACGTCACCGCTGAGCAGAAAGTTCCCACCATTGGTTACAATGGAGCGCATAGGCGCTACATTGTAACACTGCCGTGTGCCGCCTGTCACTCAGTACAGGAGCACACAGCCGATCAGGAGAGTGCTACAACGTGGCGCTCCCTGATTGGCTGAGGAAACCCACTTAGACAGAAGTCAGAGTGGGTTTCTGGCATTCGGGGAAAGGAGTCCCATGTGAAAACATGGGGCCCCTTTCAGTTCGTGGCTCGTGTGTCCGTTTTTTTATTTTAATCAAGTACCTGGATTACAAATGGATTTGAAGAGGACCGATCTACACTGGATTTTGTGAGTATAATTTTTTCTACAGGTACCCCATGGATTCTACTGGACAAGAGGACCGACCTGCGTGTGAACATAAGGTAAGTATGTATGTATGTTTGTGTGCATGTATGTAATAAATCTTTACTTTCAAGGTGTGTGTGTCTTGTGTTTATTTGGGTATTTTTTTAGTAATAGTACTACAGGTACCAGCGGGCCCGTTTTTCCGCCGCATGCTGGTACTTGTGGTTCTCCAAGTACCAGAATGCGGGGGAGGCTTGCTGGGACTTGTAGTACTGCTACTAAAAACAATATCTTTTCATTTACAACAAAGGCTATCAGCCCCCCCCATCCGCAGCCCATTGGATGGGGGGGGACAGCCTCGGGCTTCACCCCTAGCCCTTGGGTGGCTGGGGGGGGACCCCTTGATTGAAGGGGTCCCCACTCCCCCAGGGTACCCCGGCCAGGGGTGACTAGTTGGATTTTTGATGCCACGGCCGCAGGGCACTATATAAAAGTGACCCCCGGCTGTGGCATTATCTGTCCAGCTAGTGGAGCCCGGTGCTGGTTTTAAAAATACGGGGGACCACTACTCTTTTTGTCCCCCGTATTTTTGGAACCAGGACCAGGCGCAGAGCCCGATGCTGGTTGCTTAAATATGGGGGAACCCCTGTCATTTTTCCCCCCATATTACTGCAACCAGGATCGGCTCAAAGAGCCCGAGGCTGGTTATGCTTAGGAGGGGGGACCCCACGCAATTTTTTTTTAAATTTTACATTGTTTAATTTAAAAAAATAAAAAAAAATGAACCCCAGCACGGATCACACAGATCCGGCCGAGATTCATTTTTAAAAAGTCGGCAGTGTTTTGCTAATCACTGCCGTAAAAATACAAAAAAAAACACGAATGACATCGACATCGGAACAAAAGAAAAACCCGAATACGACAGCTTAGTAAATTAGTCGTATTCAATTCAAAAAGTTGCAGTTTTACACTTTCGATGTCATTCGTGATTGAACTTTGACCTTTTTCCGAAAATTACGAATGTTAGTAAATTTACCCCAATGTGTTCACTCAGTAAACCGCTCCCGTAGAAGTCCCTGTCCATAGTCTGTTACTCATAAATTGCTATATATATTTAGGCACTTGATGGATTAACTAAAAGAGTCAGTATGTCCTTAATACACCACTGGGCTATTGCGTGTTGAGTCTACCGTAATGGTGTGGATGCAGTGCAGGTTTTAGTAACAGACCTTAGACGTCTTCAGCCACTGCTCCAGCTAGTGACCAGCAAAGTTCAAGATTGGCTCCGCCCCTCTGCTCACCGATTGGATCAAATACTATTGGCTCCTTTTCTAGCTGCTCCTCTTCTATATCACTCAGCTCTCCCCCGCTCTAGCAATTAGCAATTAGCTAGGAGGCTGTTGATAACTGCTGCTGGCTCCCTTCACTCGCTCCAAGGTCACAGCTCTCCCCCGCTCTCGTACTCAGCTAGGAGGCTGGTGACCTATTAAGTGGACTATGAGATGTGTGGGTTATGATCAGGGTCGTAAGTTTAAACCAGACGCCCGTAGGCGAATTAGACAATGGTGTGCCCCCCCCCCCACTCACACAGCCTCATATGTGCACACAAAGAGACACATATACACATGCAAAGCCGCATACAAAGACAGCCACATATGCAGAGAGCCACATATACACACACACAGCCCCATATACATACAAACGCACACACATAGCCCCATATACATACATACGCACACACAGCCCCATATATGCACACTGCCCAAATACGCGCATGAACATAGCACAATGCACCATAGTATAAACACACAGCCCTATATACAGTATATAGATAGAGTCTATCCACACAGCCCCATATATATACACACACACACACACACACACACACACAACAGTCCCATACGTACGTATATATATATATATATATATATATATATATATATACACATACATATACACACACGCATACACACACAGACCCATCTATCTATCTATCTATCTATCTATCTATCTATCTATCTATCTATCTATATACACACACAAACACACACAGACCCATATATATATATATATATACATACATATACACATACACCCCCCCCCAAAGCCCCATATATACACATACACTACCCCATGTATATACACACACAGACCCATATAGACACACACACAGCCCCAAATACTGTATATACACACACAAAGCCCCATATATACACACAAAGCCCCATATAGACACACACACAACCCCATGTATACATACACATACAGCCTCCTGTATATACACACACACAAAGCTCCATATAGGACACACATAACCCCATGTATATACACACACAGTCCCATATAGACACACATACAGCCCCTGTATATAATACTGTACACACACACACAGCTCCATATAGGATACACACACACAACCCTATGTATATATACACACACAGCACATGTCCCTAACACTACAGCCACCGCTGCTGCTCCTCACCAATAGAAGAGGCATCTTCTGGCAGCAGCTCACCATTCCCGTCTTCAAGCTGACCCTCTGAGCCGGGGGTGGGGAGAGAGCTGACGTGAGACGAGTGAGCAGGGCTGTGAGGAGGCGGGAGCATTGCCTGACACACTGCCGGCAAACCCCTCCTGCTGTGGCATACTGGAATGTTAGTAGACAAGAGATATTGGAAAGTTCCAAAAGCCTTTTAATTCTTATCAGTGAGTGGGGGAGTTTTATGGCCCCAAACCAGTTCTAGCAGACCCTGCCACATGTAGGGGGTTAGGACAGGAAGTGCAGGGGGATTTTAGGAAAAGGAACAAAGCACAGGACAGTGCAGTGTGAGCTGAGGACTGAGGATGGAAGGCACAGGCTAAGTGTCCAGGAGAAACGCAGGCTGGGGACTGTGGAACAAGAATGGCACTCCACAGTCCCTGGCATGATGGAAAGAAGAGCAGCGTGTGGGTGTTGCTATGAAGAGAGGGAGAGCCAGCAGCTTCAGTGAGAGATGGAGAGTGCAGTGTGAGAGCCACAGTATGCAGAGTACAGTGGAAGGAACCAGGAACAAAGGACCTTCAGGGGTACCCAAGAAGCAGGACGGGAGGTGTGAGTCTGCGGGATAGGACGAGCTGGGTGAGTGGTAGGAACCACGTTTGGCGGAAGGCCCCCAGTAACGTGTACATGAGATCCCGTTTAGATGGAGCCCCTAGCGAATGGGGGAGAGCACACTAAAATGAATTTCAGTTTGCGAAAGCCGCACTACTGATTCCCAGAGACTGCGCTGGTATGTACTGTACTGTAATGATGTCACATCACTGTAAATGCTGTTATTGCCCGTGAAGCAAATGAAAGGAGATGTAACTTGATGTAACCCATATGAATATTGCGCTTGAGAGGAGAACAAGGAGTTAAATGTTACTGTCGTGATAACCCTGTCTGAACTGTGAATAAACTGCTTGCTTATGTGATGACATGGCCTGGTGTGCAATGCTTTTTAATATGACTGATGATAGGCCGCTGCCTGGCTATCACACTGCCCCTGCTGAAAGTATGGCTTGCGCCGCGCTGCTATACACGGCAGCGCTGATCGGAGCGCTCTCCCTCTGCACACGGAGGCTGGAGCTCAGCAGAGGCAATGGAGACGGTCGGGGCCGGGCCAGGTGCCCTCTTCAGAGCTAGAGCCCGGCGGCGACCGACTCCGTTGCCTCCGGAACTTCCGCCACTGGTTATGATCGGAGCCATGTGTCCTCCTGAGTATTGCTTGCTTAACTTGGCAATGAGACCCCCTGTCAGTATGGCTGCATTTCAGCTGGATCTAACGCTGTCTCCGGCTGCCCCTCCTCTGGACACTCCCCCGGCCAATCTCTTCAGTGCCGGCGCCTCCTCTTCAAGCAGTCGCGCCTCAAATTCTCCTCCTCTTGGAGTCCTCCTCAGCCAAGCTCTAGGGTGCCGGCGCCGCCTTCTCTGGTAACCGCTCCTCCGGCCCTCCTCCTCCGGGATGCGGCCACAGACACTCACTCCCGGGCCGGCACCGCTTCCTCCTATAGTCGCACCTCCGGAGCACTTCCTCTCAGATGCTCTCCTTCACTCCGGAGACCTCCTGCGTCTGCCACTCCGCTCTTCAGTGACCCGTCTCAGAGGTAAGTCTCTTCCTCTCCCTCTGACGCCGCAATGTTCACAGCACAGCTCTTTCTGTGCAGCGCAGAGGAGAGAAAGAGAAGAAGACCCCTCAGCAGCTCACACACACATCACCCTGATCAACACTGAATCTCCCCCTTTTATAGTCAGTAGGGAGCCCTCGTGCCTACAGATAATTCCCACTCACGGCGCGCGGCTCCTCTCATCAGTTACAGTCTTGTGCAGTTACAGTCTCGTGCATGATATATTGAGGCACAGCCCAGTATCCCTGCAGTAAGCACTCAGCAAAACCCTCTAATTACTTCAGATACCTATAAGCTTATTTTTCTAGGCATTTGAGCTGGCCCTCATGTAATTCATTACACACATATATACAAATAATTACACAGTTTTTACAATATTCATCTTACCCCTACTATTCAAAGGACATTTACCATAAGGTCACATTCTCTCCCTGGTGATCTGTAAGATAAGCAAGAGTTCCCATCACACAGATCACCACAGGTACCTATTTTTTCAATATATCACAATTCTATGGGAGATAGACATTTCTTAATTAACCCCAACATAATTTTCCATATAACCAAAGTATGGCCATCTTTTTACTACGCTAGATTGAATTATGAGAGGCTCCATTGTGAGATTTCCTAACCTGTCATACGTAAGAATTCGCGGTGGCCTGCGTAGTCTTTGAGGTCTTACATTACCGTTCTCTCCCCCAACTACTGAGGACTCAGTATCAAAATTTATAGAAGAAAGCTCATATGAATCATTCTCTGGCTAAACCCTCAGAACACTATCACAAGAGTCCTTCCCACAATTCTCGCCTTCAGCTCGGTCTCTCGCTACAGGAGTGGATTCCTTTTCTGATGTGCACAACTGACTTTCTCGTAAAGTAGTGTCAACATTTGGAATATCATAGCCATAAAAATATCCCCTATCCCCAGTTGATAAATCTTCCAAAGCATTGTCCTCTCTGGGATGAGTGGGGTCTTTAGAGGGTATTAATCTACATTTTTCACGATTTATTAGTGATATCTCCCCCTAAGGTCATATCAGGGAAATAAATCTCTAGTCTAATAGGCAACAGAGGGTGTTTGTGATAGTTAAGTATAGGTCCTTCTCCATTTTCAGTAGTCAGTCGATATACAGGAATATCTGGTAATTTATTGATTATTCGATATGGATTCTCACGCCATCTATTTGCAAGTTTTTGATGTTTTGGAAATCCTAGTCACTTAAGTAAAACTCTGTCTCCAGGTAACAATATTTGTTCTTTGACCTTCTTATCATAAAGTTGTTTATTCTTTTCTCCCTGTTTCTTGGACATATTATGAGCAATATCATAAGCTTCACGCAATTCTTTCCTAAGTTTCTTGACATACTGTGTGTGCGTGGGAGGGCTTTGATTGCCCATATTAGTTCCAAGGCAAACATCAATGGGCAATCGTGCTTCCCTCCCGAACATAAGAACATAAGGGGAGTACCCAGTGTCATCATTGATGGTACAATTGTAAGCATGAACCAACTGACATATATGTCGTTTCCATTGCATCTTATCTTTCACTGACAGGGTTTCAAGCATATTGAGTAATGTTCTATTAAATCTTTCAGGTTGTGGCTCACCCTGAGGGTGATATGGAGAGGTCCTAGACTTCTTAATGCCACAGCAAATACACAGTTCTCAGATCAATTTGCTCTCGAAGTCTCTTCCCTGGTCGGAGTGAATTTGGGCAGGCAGCCCATAATGTACAAAAAACTTATCCCACAACATTTTAGCCACTGTCAGTGCTCTTTGATCAGGGGTTACATATGCCTGCGCATACCTAGTGAAATGATCGGTAACTATTAATATATTACTTTCTTTACCATTTGGGCCCTCTAAAGAAAGAAAATCAATACAGACCAATTCCATGGGTCCTGAACTGTCTATATTAATTAATGGAGCCTCATGGGTGGGCAAGGACTTTCGAAGGATACAATTTCTACAATTTTTACAATATTCCCCAATGTCCTTATTCATAAGAGGCCAATTCACTCTTTCGGAAATTAATTGTTGAGTTTTCTCATATCCTAAATGCCCATGTTGGTCATGTAAGGATCTCAGGACCATGGATACATACTTAAACGGTACAACAAGTTGATATTTAACTTCCCCCGAGAGCTTCCTGGTTATCCTATAAAGGACCCCTTTTTTTAAAAGTAACTTATTTCGCTGTTGTAGCAACACTTTAGCTTTCCGGGATAAAACTCTAGCATTCATGATGGGACGATCATGACTTAAATGATCCATTACTATTTTGAGATCTGTGTCTTCACTCTGATCATTTCTTATTTGGTCAGTTGACAATATTTCCAGTTCCCCAAGCTCAGCTCTTGAGACCCAACAATACATTATGGGTAGTGCAGTATCAGAGGCTCCCAAAGAACTTATCCTGTCTTGTGGAGTATTATATAAACCGGTTATTTGATGACATAAAATTTGAACTGCTGGAGCTGCAACTTCGATCCATTCATCATTGCTACTACTATTGCAAAGCTACTACTATTGCAAATATCTGGTAATCTGGATAGAGCATCAGCATCGGTGTTGTGTATTCCCGGTTTATACTTCAGAGTAAAATGGTAATTTGATAAGGCAGCCAACCATCGATGTCCAGTGGCGTCTAATTTGGCAGTTGAGTTGATGTAAGTGAGGGGGTTATTGTCCGTTTGCACAATAAAACTTACTCCGTAAAGATAATCATGGAATTTTTCAACTACAGTCCATTTTAATGCTAAAAATTCCAGTTTGTGTACTGCATATCGTCTTCAACTGGAAGATAGTCCTCTACTAACAGAGCCGGCCTTAGGCATAGGCAAACTAGGCAAATGCCTAGGGCATTTGGTATGCTTAGGGGCACCAGCAGCTTCTGCTAATTAAAATGATATGCGGCATGCCTATATTCTGTGTGTGACTGCGGCTGTATCTGCATACAAATTGCTACGTTGCGTGTATTCCTGGAAATTACTGTAATGTAGCATTTCGTATGCAGATACAGCTGCAGTCGCACACAGAATATAGGCATGCTGCATATCATTTTAATCAGCAGAAGCTGCTTGTGCATCCTAGCCATGTAGTAAAGCAAATAATATGCATTTTCATAAACAAAAGGTGCCCGACGTTAGCAGTGCTGCCAGCTGACTCATGCAAGGCATCTCGTGCAGAACTAGCGGCGGTGCTAGGGGCACCAGCCAAAATCTTGCCTAGGGCATCATATTGGTTAGGGCCGGCTCTGTCTACTAACATATGCTACAGGTTGCAATTGTTGATCTTGCCATTGATACAATACTCCCCCTAATCCTTCAAAGGAAGCGTCAATATATAACTTGTATGGCAATTCAGGATTTGCATAGGATAATACTGGGGTATGAGTTAAACAGTACTTTAATCTTCGAAAAGCTTCCTCACAGGTGGTTGTCCAACATTCACTGAACTCCTCCTGAGGTTTGAAATACTCCTTGCAATGCTTAGGATACTTTTCCTGATGGCCCTTGTTATATGGTGGATATCCTTTGGTCAACTCAGTCAAGGGACGGGCAATCTTTGAGTAATTTGACACAAAACGGCGATAGTAGCCACAAAACCCCAGAAAAGAACGTAAGTCTTTTAACTTAGTGGGACAAGGCCAATGCTGTACTGCGGCCACTTTATCCGGGTCTGTAAACACACCTTCTCGACTGACTATGTGACCAAGATATCTAACAGTCTTTTGACAGAGTTTACATTTGTCAATGGATAACTTTAATCCTTTTTGTTGTAGCCTATCCAGTACTTTGATCAATCTAGCATTATGTTCTGTGAGTGTTCTTCCAAAAACAATAATATGGTCTAAATAAACTAATACCTCTCAGTAACACATATCCCCGATGGTTGGTTCCATAGTTCTCTGAAATGTTGCTGGTGCACCTTTCACTCCCTGGGGCATCTTAAGAAATTTGAAAAACCCTATAGGACAGATAAAGGCAATCTTGGATCTGTCTTGGTTTCATGGGGATCTGATAGTATCCGCACCTCATATCTAAAACCGAGAACCATTGACTACCTTATAAACAATCTAAAGCCTCTTCTACTTTGTGCACAGTGTATTGATCTGTAATGGTACGGTTGTTTAAAGTACGATAATCAATACAAAATCTAATATCACTATTTTTCTTTCGGGCAACTACAATAGGTGATGTGTAAAGGCTCTCAGAATTGGCTATGACATGGTTCTCGAGCAAAGTTTTCAAATGCTGCCTCACATCGTCAAAATCTGCAGGGGCTAACCTACGTGACCTCTCCCTGAAATGGGTAGCATCAGTTAATTTAATTTGATGCTCAACTCCCACTGCAGTACATAAATCCCACTCTTCCACAGAAAATACCGGTTTCCTAAAATGAAGTTCACCCAACAATTTTTCTTTGTCACTAGAGTTAATATCACTACCATGGAAGCAGTCCATAAGTTTAGATCGGAATGCTTCTGTTACCCTCAGGGGTGCTTGTTCTATATTACACATATATATGCTGCTATTTCCCCTACTCAATATATCTTGGGATGACTGAAGCGCACTGTTATATGTCGATGTAATCAGATTATCTTGGGTTAAGCACCAATCAGATAAAGTTTTAAAGAGATTGGAATTTGTTCCCACAATGACAGACACATTTCCTTGATCTCCCGGAGAATACGGACATACTAAAGCAATTAACAGTAAAGGTTCTTTATACCCATAGGGGGACTGAGAAAACTCAGTTGGGTGATGTATCCTAAATAGGGATATTTTTGGTCACTTAATCCCCAGATTGCTAAGCCATCAAATGGCAATATAGGTACATTAAACAGATGTTGTCGATACCAACTCTCAAATATAATCGACATTTGGGAACCACTGTCTAACAGAACCATGCATGCTTTCCCATTTATTAATGCCTGTACCCTTGGAGCCTTTCCCATCATCCCTTCTGGAATGGGATCAGACCACTGGGCACTCCCCATTGCACACACTATGATAGGTCGGGAGTCGATTCGGGGTTCATCGGCATCCCTCTGGTGTTTTCCGGCTGTTCTATATTACTGTCTGTACGGACCTGATTGTTCCTTCTATTAGGTTCACTTTGAAGACACTCAAAAGATCGATGTCGGAGTTGTCCACATCAGTAACAGGTGATATTGTCCCTATTATCTTGTCTCTTGGCATATCCTCTAGCCCTTCCCATGGGCATTGTAACTGATCTACTACTCTGTAAAGTAATGAGTTGATCTAATATCCTATTTTGTTCTTCTAACAATTTATATAATTTGTCACTGTTTGGTGAAACATCAGTAGAGGGTGATACAACTTTTACTCTTTTCAAACTTTTCTCTCTGTTCTCTATCTGAACTTCTTCTAATTTTACTTCTTTGATTAATTCACTCAGCGTTGGAGGAGGGGTTCTGGGCACACTGCACCTCAGTCTTTGAGCTACTGGATTACTAGTTAAAGCTCCTCTTAAAACATGCTTCATATGTCTCATCAATTTCTCTCTGTTCAATCCCTCCTTTGTCTAAAAGTTTATAAAGGATTTTATCACGGCAGTAAATGTAGTCTGTAAGTGTCTCATTAGGTTCTTAGAAAGTACGATGGAGTCGGGATAATATACAGTGGGGATTGAAAGTTTGGGCACCCCAGGCAAAAATTCATTTTAATGTGCAAAAAGAAGCCAAGGAAAGATGGAAAAATCTCCAAAAGGCATCAAATTACAGATTAGACATTCTTATAACATGTAAAAAAAAGTTTGATTTTATTTCCATCATTTACACTTTCAAAAGAACAGAAAACAAAAATTGGCATCTTCAAAAGTTTGGCCACCCTGCAGAGTTAATACCTTGTACTGCCCCCTTTGGCAAGTATCACAGCTTGTAAACGCTTTTTGTAGCCAGCCAAGAGTCTTTCAATTCTTATTTGAGGTATCTTCGCCCATTCTTCCTTACAAAAGTCTTCCAGTTCTTTGGGATTCCTGGGCTGTCTGTGACACACTGCTCTTTTAAGGTCTATCCATAGATTTTCAATTATGTTGAGGTCAGGAGATTGTGAAGGCCATGGCAAAACCTTCAGTTTAAGCCTCTTGATGTAATCCACCGTGGATTTTGAGATGTGTTTAGGATCATTATCCATTTGTAAAAGCCAGCCTCTTTTTAACTTCAGCTTTTTCACAGATGGCATCAAGTTAGCATCCAAAATTTGCTGGAATCTTATTGAATCCATTTTTCCTTCTACTTGTGAAATGTTCCCTGTGCCACTAGCTGCAATACAACCCCAAAGCATGATTGATCCACCCCCATGCTTAACAGTTGGACAGAGGTTATTTTCATTAAATTCTGTGCCCTTCCTTCTCCAAACGTACCTTTGCTCATTCCGGCAAAAAAGTTTGATTTTAACCTCGTCGGTCCACAGAACTTTATTCCAAAATGCATCAGGCTTGTCTATATGTTCATTTGCAAACTTCAAACGCTGATTTTTGTGGTGATGATGTCGAAGAGGTTTTCTTCTGATGACTCTTCCATGAAGACCATATTTGTACAAGTATCTCTTTATAGTGGAATAGTGTACCACAACTCCAGTGTCTGCCAGATCTTCCTGGAGGGATCGTGCAGTCAAACGTGGATTTTAACTTGCTTTTCTCACAATCCTGCGAGCTGTTCTGTCTGATATTTTTATTGGTCTTCCAGATCTTGCTTTAACTTCCACTGTTCCTGATGACTTCCATTTCTTAATTACATTCCGAACAGAGGATATGGGCATCTGATAACACTTTGCTATCTTCTTACAGCCTTCTCCTGCTTTGTGAGCGTCAACTATTCTCAGTTTCCATGTTCTACACAACTGCTTAGAGGAACCCATGGTGCTGATTGGTGGAGCAAGGTCACATGAGTCTGGGCTTTTAAAACCTTTGAGATTGACATCACCTGGTCTTTCCAGACGATGATTGAGAACAATCCATGACACTGCCAAGTCTCAGCTGTCCAAAGGGGGCAGTACAAGGTATTAACTCTGCAGGGTGCCCAAACTTTTGCAGATGCCATTTTTTGTTTTCTGTTCTTTTGAAAGTGTAAATGATGGAAATAAAATCAAACTTCTTTTGACATGTTATAAGAATGTCTAATCTGTAATTTGATGCCTTTTGGAGATTTTTTCCATCTTTCCTTGGCTTCTTTTTGAACATTAAAATGAATTTTTGCCTGGGGTGCCCAAACGTACAATCCCCACTGTATCTCCTACTTCTATTGTCCCAAAAGAATAATCTAAAGCAGTGAAATAATCTTTCAATGTGGCGTGTGAATTGATTCTACATGTGGCATGTATAATCCCCATAGCTGGACCTCGGAGACTCTCAACAATCCTTTGTTTTTTTATATGCTCAGGGCACCTCCACTCCTCTGAATGCTGTACCGCTGCTTCTATCCAAACCTCATAACTTTCTTCCCCAGTGAGCACAGGAAGTATCCCTGAAAAAAACTCTTAATCTACTATAACGACCCTCGTAATGCCATCTCTCAAAGTGACTTACTACTTTATCCATGACTGCTTCTATTTGCGGTTCTATAGGTTCATTATTAGGTAAATTTGATTGTGAAGAGTCACCCATACTCTGATGACTCCATTGATATCCCTCTACTCCATACTCAGGAGCTTCCGGGGCTTCCTCCTCCCCCACAATTGCTTGACTAGGCCATATGATAATCCATCTTCTCCCCGGTACACTTTTTACTAAAATATTAACAGGGATCAAAGAAGCATCTAAATAATTTTGATTATTTATTAAAACCACACAAGTTTCCCCTAAAGCTCTTTTCCACTTATCTATTATAACTGGTGATTTTATCCCACACAATTTATTTACTTCTTTAATCACTTCTTCATCAGATATGTTGGTAAAATTTCCCACTAAACCTACACTACTCCTAACATTCACACCGTGGTCTGTACACCATGTATATATATCTTTTTTCACTTATAACTTCCATGGCAGTCAAACAGGAGAGTATAGTTGTCGCCCGTCTCAGCAGTGCCTCCAGATGTAACCCTATATCTGGCGATAGAGCAACTTTTATAAATAGTTATTAGAGTGCCTCCACCCAAACTTTTATTCTATGTTTTGTTATTTATAGAAAAAGGGCTCAGTTTGGGATAACGCTAAACCCTTACTTATTTTTCCCTTGCAGGAAGAATCAGTATTTTCATTACCCTTTGAATTTAGTCAATATACGCATAGCATATGGGTAAGTATCATACACAGTCCACATTAGACTTTAAATAAGCATATTTACTAGTTTCTACTTAGTTACTATATACTCATACAATATAAATTTTCTTGTCAACGTTAGTTTATGACACTTCAGATTTAGTACAATATACCATATAATATAAAGAATTCATTAAACCCTCATTCCCTAACAATCCCCCTATTCCCGTAGTCTTATCCAGTTTTAAACTGCAGTTAATATAGGAAGTCGTTATGTATATATATGCATATATATAGCTAATGAATCCTCTCCTAACTTGAACGGTGTTTTACTAATGAATATATATATATATATTCTTTTTAAATAAGTAGAAATCCTTTGAGAATGAAGATTAATACAGATGCCATCAAATAACAGTAGAATAGTTACTATTGGTAACTATTTGTATCCAAGAGCTCCTTTCCTTGCAGAGCAATTGTATCCTTTACTATTAACAGTATCCAAGCCCTATGCAAAGCTCTCACAGGGAGTTCTTATAGTCCCCACTAGGTGTCACTACTCCCTCACTTTTAGTCTCCTTAGTTTGAGGATTTACAGTCTATACTGAAAGTATCTGTATTCAATGCGTCTACCGCTCCGCTCTTCAGTGACTTGTCTCAGAGGTAAGGCTCTTCCTCTCCCTCTGACACCGCAATGTTCACAGCATAGCTCTTTCTGTGCAGCGCAGAGGAGAGAGAGAAGTAGACCCCTCAGCAGCTCACACACATCACCCTGATCAATGCTGAATCTCCCCCTTTTATAGTCAGTGGGGAGCCCTCGTGCCTACAGATAATTCCCACTCACGGCGCGCGGCTCCTCTCATCAGTTACAGTCTTGTGCAGTTACAGTCTCGTGCATGATATATTGAGGCACAGCCCAGTATCCCTGCAGTAAGCAGTCAGCAAAACCCTCTAATTACTTCAGATACCTATAAGCTTATTCTTCTAGGCATTTGAGTTGGCCCTCATGTAATTATTACACACATATATACAAATAATTACACAGTTTTTACAATATTCATCTTACCCCTACTATTCAAAAGGACATTTACAATAAGGTCACACTTGTGACAGGTTTTTTTTAAAGTGTAAGAAACCTTAAAATACCAAAATTTCAATTACATAGCCATTTTGTATTTTAGAGTAATTCAGATCTTCCACTTGAAAGGATTCCACTCCCTTGACCTACTCCGGAGAAGCAACAGAGGTGCAGCAGACCAGCCAGACAACAAACTGTAATGTAGATGGCTTTGAATCAATGACATTTAATATTTTTGAGCAAAGTATGGGTTGAGTATGCACGTGCTCTGGGCGCCATAACCTACATGTACGTATGGCAATGGGGCAAGATGGAACACATTGCTACAATGGTCAACCTATCTTGATCATTTTAACTTTAAATTGAATAGGTAAGGTTACATTTACAGCATTTCTGACCAGTAACAGCATTTAGGTCTCTTTGTGGGGAAGGGCAGGAATGACTTTAATTCACTTTGCCCACTCTCATCAAACCTAGTCCTACAGTATGTCTTAATTTAATGAAAACACTGCCCTGCAAAGTGTAATGTAGTTTGCTAGTTCAGTGAAAGCCTAAAATCCTTTTTTGCATCTACAGTAGACTACTGAATATTAACCATGGGCTACTGCCCTGATGATCTATGTTCTTACCTGTAACAAGTAGCTGCATGATGACACAGAAGAAGATTTGTGCTTCAGTTTAGCACTTTTGTATTTCATTAATGACCCATACTGAGTTATTCTAAAACTATGAACCAACCATACTATCACAAAGTAACAAAACAGTACATACTGTCTCCTGGTAGTCAGCAGTACAGGCACAATGTTTGTGATATTAAATGTAATTCTTATACAGTCACTAGTATTGAAAACAAGCAGAAAGCTATGAAATCATTCAAAACATTAATGAAACAAATGATTAAAGACCTGTCCAGACTATGGAAGCTACTGTATACTTTGGTATCAAGTTGCCATGTAGATCAGTGCTGTCACTTTTCTAATAGAAGAGAAAAATTGCTTTCATTCATAGTATACTGCAGTGGTTAACAAATGTGGTCCTCAAGGCACCCCAACAGTCCAGGTTTTAGGGATATCCCTGCTTGTGCACAGAAGGTATAATCAAACTGGCTAAGGTACTAAATATGTATATCACCTATGCCTAAGCATGGATAGCAATAAAACCTGACTGTTGGGGTGCTTTTAGGACCCGAGTCCCCCCTTCCTCTCTCCTACTCTACACAGCTTGTTTTCCACTGCAGGCAGAGTGTGAGGTCCCATCTCCTTATCCCATTCCCGAGTACCCGCACTCCTGCTCTGCCCTGCCTGTGCTGACTTCTTCCTGAGTCCTGGATGCTGCAGCAGCAAATGTGTAAGTGAACACAGAGCCTCCTACAATGCTGCAAACAGAGGTAAGTACCTAAGAAAGGTAGTTTACTTATTTATGTTATGTTGGTGAAGTGGAGGGTGTATACTTAAATTACTTGGGGGGTAATTTAGGTTAAAGGGTGTAATGTATCTGGGGGGGATGAGGTGTTAGATGGTATAGCAATTAATGAGGGGTTTAAATGTATATTATCTGGGACGTGAGGGTTGAGGGGTGTAATGTACCTGTATCTGTGGGGATATATACTTACATTATCTGGTAGGGGAGGTAGGTTGGAAGGTGTAATAATGTATATAATAGATGGATGTATACTTATTTTTTTTTTTTTTTTGGGGGGGGAGGTGGGTTGAGGGATGTAGTATTGTTTCTTAGGTGTTGTGTTTGTGCGGCGGGGTATATTAATATACGGGGGTTGTATATCTTGAGCATGGATATCCTTAAAACCTGGACTGTTGGGGTGCCTCGAGGACCACATTTTGGAACCACTGCAATAAAATAATACTTGCATGCTCTCATAAAATGCTAATAGACAGTAAAATTATCCAGTTCACACCAATTCAGTGTTCAGATTATGCATTGCTTTTCAGGTCTATAATTGTCAGATATTGCATCTTAAAAATATTTTGGAAACACAAAATGCAGCTAGACCAATTTAGTTACATTTCAAAGAGTTCAAGACATATTGGTTTAAGCAAAAGGCATTAATTATGTCTTATCTTACCTCTGGTATGAGTGTCTCTCTTGTATGAAGGCAGTAGCAAAATTTCTCTTGACTTCCCTGTGCTGTTGTTGAGGATTCCTATCTGTTTCTGATTTGCCAAATTTGATTACATGATCTATTTAAAGGCACTAATACGCCTCTTGGTGGGGGAGATATATCAAAGCATGGAGTGAGATAAAATGAAGAGAGATAAAGTTCTAACCAATCAGCTACTAGCTGTTACTTTACAGATTGTGTTTAAAAAATGACAGAAGCTCATTGGTTAGTACATTATTTCTCTCCACTTTATTTCTCTTCAAGCTTTGGCAAATCTCCCTGAGATGTTAGTCTTTATGGAAAAAATGTAGGGTGAAATCAGGTCATGTATGTTGAAAGGAATAGAACGTTCAACATGTTATTATTTCTGTTTCATACTTTTTGATTGAACAACTGCAGAGCTCTGTCTAAACATGCTATGTCAAGAGTCTTGTGAGACTTCCAAAAGCTGCTTTCTTAAGTTTGTTGTAAAATAAGAATCCAAATGTATTGGTATTAACTAGAGAAGAGTGGGTCTAATTCTCCAAGAACCAGACCCACACGAATTCGCAATCCAGGTCAGGATCTGAGTCTGGCTCGGGTTTTCCCACCTAACTTGGATCCCAAAACTAAGAAAAACGTCATCCTCATGCTGTTGGATTCTCGCTGGTTTTGGATTATATATAGGTGCCTGGTGTTCGCGCCATCTTTACTCCAACTGTGGAGCTTGTTTCCAAAGTGATTAATGACCACCTTCCCATTATTTGGTTTACAGGCATGGACAAAATACTTGTAGAGTAGTATCCCTAAGTATATTCAGGTGCTGTAGACGTGAGGTGCTTTGCTAAGAAGCTGTCTTAAACACAGGGGAAGTCACTCCCACAATTTAGAACCAACAGAAAAAAGAAGACTGCGCTTAGTAGTAAATTTGTATAGTACAATATGAGAGAGCAAATAAATATCTCTAATAAAACAATTTATTACACAATTAATAACACTTTGTAAAAAAGATTTATGTCTCATTAAATTAAAAATTGCAAATTATGGGCTCCTCATGCAATACGGTATGAAGCCTCCTAATGCAAACTGTACTGGGCTCCTCTTAAGATGCGATGGATAGTGATATCCAGGGGTTGGTTCGGGTCCTTTCTTCAGCGCACTTGTAGCTTGGTAACACAGGCACCTGACCAGTTTTGCTGCACTCCAAATGGCAGCTTTATCAAAGGTTTACCATTAAGGGACATTTGAAGCAAATCAACCTCTAACGGTCAAAATCACAGCACTCCTCCCCTGGACTCCCACCCAAGCTGGGTAACTATTGCACTGGACTTTATCATTTTCTACAGGGGTGCTAATAGGAACGGACTATTCCAGCGTAAATCCTTTGCTGCAGACGCACATGGATGGTAACAATTTATCAATTCACTGCATGAATTTGCAATTTTTAATTTAATGTGACATGAATGTTTTTTACAAAGTGTTATTAATTGTGCAATAAATTGTTTTATTAGAGATATTCATTTGATCTCTCATATTATACTAAACAAATTTACTATTTAGCGCAGTCTTCTTTTTTTCTGATGGACAAAATACTTACTGTCAGGGTCAAAAATATCCATCCTTGACACATCTAACCGAGGAGTAACTACCAATTTCTTTATTTCATAACCAGTCTTTTTAAAAGCCATCTCCAGGTCGTTTTGTGATACGGTCAAGGCAGTAATCCGTTTGTTACCAACATAGTAAAAGGTGGCATTTAGCATACTCAAACCTAATAAGTGTCCCCCAGGTTTAAGCAAGTTTTTAAGATTTTTCAAAACATTGCAATATGAATCCATATCCTTACAGGGGGTTTTAAGGCAGAGGCAGGTGAGGAGACAATCAGCAGGAGGCAGAACAAGAGGTTCATAAGGGTTACTTTTCAGTGCATCACATTTCAGGACCTGTTTCACCTTACTGCGGAGCTTCTTAGATTTTTCCTCATAATTCTCCCTTTAAAAGAAGCACATAGCATGCTGTTGTTATGTATAATACTGTATTCTAAGTCATACTAAACAGATTTTAATATCAGGTGCACACAGAAATAACAACTAGTGTAGTGGATGGGAGCTGTCAACCCCATATGGGAATGCTACTACCTATTTCTCTTACGTCCTAGAGCAGGGGTGGGGAACCTCAGGCCCGCGGGACAGCTAACCGAGGGAGATGCCAGGCACCCGCTGAAATTTTGTTACCAGCAGGTGCCCAGCTCCTTCTCAGCAGCAACCGGAGGCAGGAGCTCACTCCTTAGCTCCGACTTCCGGCTCATGCAGTGTACATTTGCGGTGCTATGGGAAAGATGTCATGATGTCTCTCCTATAGTACCGAGGAGCGGGCAGTCAGGCGGAGGGCAGCGGTCTGGAAGCAGGAGCGGGCGGCCAGGCGGAGGGCAGCGGTCTGGAACTAGGAGCGGGGCTGGTGAGTATTGTGTATTTTTGTTTTTTCTTTTAATGTGTGTGTGTGTGTGTGTGTGTGTGTGTGTGTGTGTGTGTGTGTGTGTAAACAGCGCTACTAGGGGGAATATCTAATGGGGCATAACTACAGGGGGCATATTTAATGGGGCATAACAACTGACTGGGGGCATATCTAATGGGGCATAATAACTGACTGGGGGCATAGCTAATGGGGCATAACTTACTGGGGGCATATCTAATGGGGAGTAACAACTGACTGGGGGTATATATACTGGGGCATAACAACTGACTGGGGGCATAACTACTGACTGGGGCACAACTACTGGGGGCATAACTACTGACTTGGGGCATAACTACTGGGGGGTAGGCTAATTTTTAAGTTGATAATTTTTGTATGGCCCCCGAAGGATTTTATAAATATTCAAATGGCCCTTGGTAGAAAAAAATGTTCCCCACCCCTGTCCTAGAGGATACTGGGGTACCATTTAGTACCATGGGGGTATAGACAGGTCCACTAGGAGCCATGGGCACTTTAAGAATTTGATAGTGTGGGCTGGCTCCTCCATCTATGCCCCTTCTACCAGACTCAGTTTACAAAATGTGCCTGGAGGAGCTGGTCACGCTGAAGGAAGCTCCTGAGGAGTTTTTTACATTTATTTTATCTGCTTGTTACTTTCAGGCAGGGCTGGATGGCACCAGCCTGCCTGCTTTGTGGGGCTTATGGGGGTGGGGGGACGGGCCAACCTCTTGAAGGGTTAATGGTCCCGTTTTCTGCTGACAGGACAGTAGCTCCTGAGGGAACTATTCGCAAGCCTCACCACAGCGAGCATACATTCCCACAGCACGCCGTCACCCCTAACAGAGCCAGAAAAATGAAGAGTGGTAAGTACTAAGCCAGCGTCCTGGTTAGAGGGTCGCCATCCATTATGGCGGCATGAGGGTACGGAGACGCATGGCTTCTAACTGGGGCGAAATGCATCTACAGACACAGTACATAGCTGCATCTCAGTACACTGTACACAGTACCCACACTGGTATAAACAGCCTTAAAACGTTTTTCTATCCATTTTAAGCACCAGATTACCTTAGCCAGTATAAAGAAGCGGGAAGACCGCGTGCCATTGAGGGGGCAGGTCCTTCACTGTGAGAGGATCCAGCAGCTCACCAGCGCCATTTTCCTTCTGCAGTGGACACAGACGCTGACTGACAGGGACACGCAGCTCCTCTAGAGTGACTCCAGTTTACCTCAGCGGTACCAGGGAGTCATAGCGGGGGGAGGGGGAGCAATTATTAGTTTACTAAGTCCCCTATCAAGGTACTTATTCTGCGACCCAGCTAAATTTGGCATTAGCGATAAGGGCGCAGTGGGGGCTGGCTCCAAATAACTCTGTGTCTCCCTGAAGTGCTCTTTGTGGGTTAATTGTGCTTAACCTTTTTCTGTGTGTGTGTGCGCTGTCACATTTACATTATGTCAGGCAAAGAGTGTGTTTCTTGTACTGCGGAGTGTTCCTCTTCACTAGGGGGCTCACTACTGGGTACTCAGGGCAGTGCACCTTCCCAGAATAGCGGAGCTGAACTGGAGTGGTTTAATTCCATTAAAGGAATGATCTCCAATATTCTACGAAGTTGTCACGCAATGAGAAAGAGATGCAATATTTAAGACAGACTGTGGATGAGTTTATGAACAGAGACTCAGTCCCTAAAACAGCGTCTCAATTCCCTCCCATTTGTCCCCAAAAACGATCTCTGACCGATATCCTGCATTCTGACTCTGATGCTGATGGGTCAGACATGGAGGAGGGTGAGGTAGATTTGGAGGGGGGGATCCTACTGTGTCATAGGGAATACAGGCTCTTATAGAGGCTATCAGAGATATTCTGCAAATTCCTGATAAGGTGTCAAAGGAGTGTGAGGAATCTTATTTTAATGTAAAAAAGAAGTCCTCAGCCCTCTGTCACTTTTCCTGTGTCAAAGGAATTGAATACACTGTTGGAAGAACCGTGGGGGTAATCCTGATAAGAATTTTCAAATCCCTGAAAGGTTGCTCTCATCTTTTCCTTTTCCTCTGGAGGATAGGAAAAAATGGGAAAATCCACCAATAGTGGACGCATCAGTCTCCACGCTGTAACGGAAAATTGTATTGTCTGTCCCTGGTGCAGCCTACCTAAAAGACACGGCTGATCATAAAATTGGGACTACACTTAAATCATTGTACACCGCTGTGGGGGTGGACCAGAGATCCACTATTGCATGTGCGTGGTTCACAAAAGCCATTGCTAAATGGTCAGGTAACCTAATTGAGGCCTGCCCCGGGCCGGCTCCGACTTCCGGTTGCACGGACACGGACGCCGGTGGTCACACTTCACTCCACCTACCATGGCTACGGTTTTTCCTTGCTAAATGGAAATTTGATGCAGGCATCCATCCATCAGCTCTGCTGCACCACCACTGTATCTGTAAAGTAAATGGGAACAAATCAATATTTTTTTTCCCTTTCTTCTTCATGTCCACAGTGTATCCACTTCTCTTTTCTCTATAGGAGGATGCTCATTCATTTCAGCAGCCGGGATACCCAGCGCTGTCTCTGTAAATATCAGCAGACATCAGGGCTCCCTGCGCAGCTAAGAAAAGCCCCTCCTTCCTGCTTACTCTTTACTCTATACCTATATATAAATACAATACTAAGAAGCATTGGCAGTATATTATCAAATGATTTAAGACTGATTAACTAATGAATTGAATAACCAATTGAATCTAGGTGTGATTCTGACACAGCTTGACAAGAATAAGATTCATATTGGTTTAGAATTACAGCCTAATCAGTGGGTATGGCTTTTTAACAAATATGTGTACATATATGAATTCATTGTTTACTAGCACAGATTAACCAATTTAATTTGGTCTCATTTCTCCTATGAAACTGTTGAGCATTAATGAGGTTCATATTGGTATAGAATCATACTCTAATCAGGGAATATGATGTGTTTCCCATGAAGCGTGTGTACATATATGAATTGAATATGGGTGCTTACCAGGTGGATTAGAAATATTGTTCGTGTGCAACATATGCTTCTCAGTGAATATAGGTAATAGCAAGTATGTGTATATAGATGAATTCATTTAAATATCTAATAGCAGGATTTAGAAATTCTATATTGTTTGTGTGGATACATTTGAAATTATTCAATGATTATCAACTGTGATTTACAATATTAGGGTTAGCAACCCATCACAACAGTCGTTTGGACAATAATTGATATAGTCAATATTTTGTGGATACTTTATGAGCTATGATCAAAATAACACTAACAATACAGTGGTGTTGAATTATATCATAGTAGCAAAGGATAAATGTGGTGTGAGCTAAAGTCTTATATAATTGGCTAAATGTTTCAAGTCCCACTCATATATAGAATTATGAGAGGACAATTACACAATCTGTTCTAAGAATTTTTTTTTGAACAGACCACAATAAAAAGGAGTACATACAAACTCCAACATTACCAATTTTTTTACTTTTAAGTAACTTTTTGGTGGCAGTGATAGAGTGACCATACCCGTATAATACCTATTGATAGGCAAATTAATGTAAGGGATACCCGGAAGTGGATATACATATAATAATTTTTGAGATTTTCGCTTAATATTCAGCAATTTTTGCTTGACAGTATGAAAATGTACAAAAGCCTAGAATTTTAATAGTGGTTAATAAAGATTTATTTTTAATTTTAACAATCATTTCATAAAGCGTGCCCCAGAAAAAGATAGGTTCTTCTTTTTCCTTGTTCTCTCTGCAGTTGCAGGGATAACTTTCTTCCTTTATTGTAACCTAATTGAGGGGTTAGATTCATTGTCTAGGGCGGATGCTGTTTTACTCCTGCAACACATACAGGACTGTGTGAACTTTATGGTGAAAGTCACAAAAGAGATAGGCTTGCTTAATGCACACACCACCGCTATGGCAGTGTCAGCACGCAGGGGCTTGTGGCTTCGCCAGTGGACTGCTGATGCGGACTCCAGGAAAGGCGTGGAAGGTCTACCATTTACAAGAGAGGCTTTATTTGGAGACGAACTAGACAAATGGATCTCCAAAGCTACTGCAGGTAAGTCTACATATCTTCCTTTCGCAGCTCCCACAGCCAGGATAGCCTACTCAGAGCCTAATCTACAGTCCTTTCGGACTTCCAAGTTTAAGAGCAAAACCAGAGGTGCTTCTACGGCCTCCAGAGGCGCAGGAGGTAAACCAAGCAAACCAGCAACTTCCAGTTCTCAGGAACAGAGCTTAGGCTATGCTTCCTCAAAGCCTTCAGCATGACTGTTGATCACAATGCCTGGAAGGCTGTCAGATGGGAGCCCGACTACAATTCTTCAGTCACATCTGGTCAAGTTCGTGCCGGGATCCCTGGGTCATAGATCTTATTTCCCAGGGCTACAGACTGGAGTTCCAAGAGCTCCCACCTCACAGATTCTTCAAATCAGGCTTACCAGCTTCACAAGAGGCAAATATAACTTTACAGCATGCCATTCAAAAACTGATAGGGACTCAAGTCATTGTTCCAGTTCCACCTCCTCTGCAAAACAAAGGGTACTATTCCAACTTGTTTGTAGTACCGAAACCGGGCGGTTCGGTAAGGCCGATTCTGAACCTCAAGTCCTTGAACCCGTACTAAAGGGTGTTCAAGTTCAAGATGGAGTCTCTGGAAGCGGTGATCTCCGGTCTGGAGGAGGGGGAATTCCTAGTGTCTCTGGATATCAAGGATGCGTACCTTCACATTCCAATCTGTCCGCCTCATCAGGCTTATTTACGGTTTGTGATGCAGCACTGTTACTACCAGTTCCAGGCCCTGCCATTTGGTCTATCCACGGCACCAAGGGTGTTTACCAAAGTGATGGCAGAGATGATGTTTCTACTCCGTAAACAGGGAGTTAATATAATTCAGTACCTGGACGATCTTCTGATAAAGGCTCCATCCAGGGAGAGGTGGCTGGACAGCATTGGTCTCTCAACCAAACTTCTCCAGGATCACGGGTGGATTGTGAACCTTCCGAAATCTCACCTAAAGCCAAAACAGAGGCTTCCATTCCTGGGAATGAAACTGGACACGGAGTCGTAGAAGGTGTTCCTTCCATTGGAAAAGTAATCCAGTCAATGGTTCATGATGTCTTGAAGCAAACCCGGATATCGGTGCATCTATGCATTCGCCTTATAGGGAAAATGGTGGCCTCTTACGAGGCACTTCAATATGGAAGGTTTCACACAAGACCCTTCCAGCTCGATCTATTGGACAAATGGTCCGGATCGCATCTTCACATGCACCAGAGGATCCGTCTGTCGCCAAAAAACAGGATCTCCGTTCTGTGGTGGCTACAAACGTCTCACCTCGTCAAGTGTCGGAGTTTCGGAATTCAGAACTGGATTCTGTTAACCACAGATGCAAGCCTCAGAGGTTGGGGAGCAGTTACCCACGGGGTGCAGTTTCAAGGAAGATGGTCAATTCAGGAAGTCATCCTGCCAATCAACATTCTGGAACTCAGGGCCATATACAACGCCCTTCTGCAGGCCTCATATCTTCTTTAAGATCAGGCCATTCAGGTCCAGTCAGACAATGTGACGGCAGTGATGTACATAAACTGACAGGGTGGAAGGAAAAGCAGAGCGGCAATGTCAGAGGTGTCAAGAATTCTCCTCTGTGGCATTGTCAGCGGTCTTCATTCTGAGAGTAGACAACTGGGAAGCAGACTTCCTCAGCAGACACAACCTGCCCCCGGGGGAGTGGGGCCTTCACCCGGAAGTGTTCAGGTGCTTAGCAAGTCGATGGGGTTATCCACAAATCAACATGATGGCCTCTCATCTCACCAACAAGCTCAAGTGATATTGTTCCAGGTCGAGAGACCCACAGGCAGTGGCGGTAGACGCTCTGATGACTCCATGGGTCTATCAGATGGTGTACGTGTTTCCTCAACTTCCTCTGATCCCAAGGATTCTAAAAAGAATAAAAAGGGAAAAGGTTCAAGCAATACTTATTGCTCCTGTCGAAGTCGAAAATATTATACCCACATGCATCAAGTACAAACACCACACAGAGTAGCCTCCATGTATGTGCTTGTTCTGCCGTGCGTGCACATGCCCACACGCTGCGTACATTGGCTCACGAAGTCCTGCATATTAGCGCGTGGTATGAGTAAATACGGTAGCATACGCATTCGCATGGAAAAGCCACAAAGACATAACTGACATTTCATCCACATAGTGCATAATTTACACATAGCCCACACACACCACACCAGCAAGTTACATTTACTTTAGAAATGGAACAACAGAGATATTCAACTTTACAGGATATGAGGGGACAGAATTAGGTTAGGAGGTGGTGTTTGGTATCCAGTTGTACAGTATTTCAAGGGCAATATTCCGATGGCAGTTTGCAGAAAGTAGCACGCTCCTGCGCATAGGTATGCGCAGGAGTACAATATTAATATTACACTGTATTTACTGTGCTCTTGATATTCGGCGGGAACTCAGTGGAGGACATCTGCAAGTGCACCTGGAACAGGCATCCCCCACCTATTCAAACCGACCTATGACCCCTCATGTACTGTAAATGACCAGCCCTTTAACCTATGGATGAAGAGATTACAGTTTCCTTTGTTTCATGCATTGTATAAAAACCAAGCCTCCTAGCCGGGCTCAGTCTATTCAGCATGACGGTGTGCTTACGCAACATGTACTCATTTCATAGAGGTTTAACCCACACACGCTTAGAGGTTGCAGCAGTATGAACATTTCTGTATTTAAGGTATTGCTTTTTCTTCCTGTAAGTTAATCGAACTTAACAATTGAGGGCTCTGTCCGGTTCATATGCTTATAGACAAGCAGGCCACACAGACTTAGATCTAGCAACAAAGGGTGGAGATGCATCTTAAGTAACCTTGCATTGTGTTCAAAACTATCTTGTGTTGTTAGACTAAGTCTGTGCGGTATAGTCTTTGAGGTGCTGGTGTGAACCAAGGGACAAACAGGAAAAAAGCCGTTTATTATCTGTGTGTAATTTTTGGCGTGAAAAGCATACACAAAGCGAACCGATACTTTGCATACATTCTCACATATTGTTGCCATAGATTATTGCAGTCATTATAGATCTGTGTGAAATCGGATACATTTATTTGCTATATATATATTTGAATTAGTGTGTTAAGGGAGTAATTATAAAAACATGAAACGCAGTTCCAGCCTAAACGTTTAGGTATACATTCAAAAGGGGATCATCTTTGTGGGTGACTTCCGGCGAATGTAAGGAACAATTAATTGTGTGTTGTGATAGTGAGCAATAGTATTTTGTTGCTCACATTTATCGTTCTATTGTGTGGATTAGTGAGTTGCGAATGCATGTTTGTACATGAGGTACGGTATGCGAGGACAGCGTACAGGAGTGCACACGTGGCGTAGGGACACTCACGGTTGCGTGTTTATGCAAGGTTGTGTAGAGTTGCGAGCGCAAATTATAACCGCACAATAGCAGTTCAATTTAAGGCGGGATAGAATACATTTATACTAAAGCACATAACTATCCGATTTTAAAAGCAGATTGTTATAATATTTTGTTTAAACTGTACTACCTCTGGGATAGACTATCAATCAAAGGGAGTGATATTTTTCTGTACAGAAAAACATTGTGTATTTGTGTGAGCTGAAAGTAGGAGTGGATGTATTGAACCCCAGGAAAAATCGGATCCCGTGAGAGACGTTGAGTTAGCATAGGCTCGCGGCGTGAAAGGTTCGTAACCTTACGTATTGACTGAAGTGGACTAGGTAGTCACGGTGAACTACATGGTCTAAAGTGGACTAGGTGTAGCATGATAGTGATCGTAGGGCTTATAGATAACAAGTATGTATAGGCTGTGTGATTGGACCGCACGTTCGTGTGTTATACGCGGTGCAACATGATACCATTTGCGCTATTTTTACACAGGTGTGTCATATGCGCTTTGTAGAAGCATACTCAGACGTGATTGTGTAAACAAAGGGGTTTTTCGTTCTTCAGGAAATCTCCCTGGTGTACATTCACTGGAAAGGGTGATCGATAGTCTGTTTCTCATCCTATAAAAATTCCAGTGGAAAGATACTGAAAAGGAATTTTTCGCTGACTCTCTCAGGAAAAATATTCCAACAGAACCTCCACCGAAAGAAATTAAGGTGCTGAAGGGTCTGATAGGAGTCTGAGGTTGGGTACACCGGGTTTTCCACTGTTGGAGTGGGTCGGAGTACAGGACAGCGTGGGCAGGAGTGAGTGAAAGCACTCGTTAAGGACTTTCACCATTTTTCGTTGTGCATTTGGGGATTGTGTTTAAAAAGGTCTGCAATGGGAGCCAAGTGCACAAGCGGGAAGCGTCGGGAGCCAGGGTTCAGGCTGGGGAGCTGCGGCCCAGGGGCTCAGCTCGGTTGATAATGTGTAGAAAGTATGGTCCACACGCGGAGGCTTTTTGTGATGAGTGGGTATGTATGACTGCTGATGATAGGGCATCATTCCCTTGGATGGGTAGTTTTGAACCAGAGGTACTACAGAGCGTAAGGATTAGAATATGTCTGATCAAATCTAGGAAACAAAGGATCAGACATAGCGACTGTTTAAATCTGTGGCAACAAGAGGGAGATGTGCAAAGGGAGCTGGCTCACACAGCAAGTTTCAAACCTGACAGGAATGTGATTGCAAACACACCATCACCGACACATGTCGATAGGGAGAAAACAGCTACAACCAATGGTACATCGACAAATGATAGGAACATTCATGTAACTTGTATTAACCCTAACCCATGCATATTGCACCCTGTCTTAAGTTCTCTCCAAGGTTATAGGTCGGAGGAAGATGATGGATCCAGCCTAATCTCAGCCCTCATCCAAGCAGCCACCTTGCAAGAAACTCAGGTGGTCATGGCCCAACCAGTAGGAACAGTGACGGTGTCTCCCACTGAATGGACGGGTGAGATCACAGCCACCGGTAAGTGTGAGACTGTTCATTATACAGAGACGGTAACACCTCACAGTGAGCCAATTAGAAACGGAATGGTTGGGTTACATCCTGTCTGGGTAATAGCAACTCCTATTGGGAGAACCGATATCCAGGGAGTAGCCCTCATCAGGAATACTGCAATGTATTTCCCGTGGACCAGATCAGAACTGCGGTCAATCATTTCAGAATTCCCTGATCCCCGGAGACATTTAGCCAGATGTCAGAAGTTTATTAAAGATCTGGGTAATGCCCATGAACCTACAAACAAAGATTGGCGGACACTTTTGAAAGCGTGCCTACCCCCTAATATTGACACTCAAAAATTTATCACGGATTGTAAGATACAGTCAGGCGATCCTCTGACTGATGAATGCAATCAGGAAAACATGAAACGAATCAATGAACAACTAGGATTACATTTCCCCACAATTGAAAAATGGAGCAAAATTTTTTCAATCAAACAGAGAGAAAATGAAACTGCATTTGAGTATTTCCATAGAGCTTTACAAACTATGGCTAAGTACACTGGGGTATCGGATATAAGGAACAATGCGAATTACAGGAAGGTGGCTGTCTCTGCGCTAATGGACGGGCTCAATAAGGCATTGAAAGTCAGGGTACAGACTTCTTTGCCTAATTGGAGAGGGGTCACAGTAGATACTCTCAGGGAGTCTTCTACTGAGCATGACAGGAATATCTCCAGACACAGATAACAGCAGGAGGAGAGGTAGAGGACGGTAAGCTTACAGGCACTTAAAGGGATGTCCAATCAACCAAGGTCCGAGTCCCCTAAAGACTGTAAACGAGCAAGAATATGTTATGTTTGTAGAAAGGAGGGGCATCTTGCCAGGGATTGTAGGAGTAATGGGACACATAGTAAATATAGACCCCCTAGACAAAGAACATGAGCCACGTTATCAAACACATAGACGGGACCAAGGGACATATAGTAAGACTTTAAAGCCATATAGAAAACACTAATTCGGCAAAAGGGAAGAACGAGACAAGTGCAACATTACCCTTTGACAAAACCTACTGAAGTTACGATTGGGCCTCTATGATGCTAAACTTTTTCTTTTTTTCCTAGCAGCAGTGGCCCCTGACTAACTTAATCGACAGAGATTTTGTTAAATGTGAAATACATATATTGTGCTCCCGCTCAGGAAGTACAAGGTATGTTAGATACCCTCAAAGAGTAATGTTGCATTCCACTGTTCTAGATTCATGTCCATCACAGGTAGAGGAAATTATCTCGCAAAATACCGGGTTCCCTATGAATTTAGGATGGATTGGACACTGGATTGATGGCTGGGATAGTCACAGTAGTGATACAACAAACACAAACTTTAAAGGGGAGTAGACCAAGTAAGGAATCAATTCCCCGTAGTGCCCAATCCAGCTGTCATTTTAATAAAATCCTCTTCACCTCTACAAAACTTATCTGTTACCAACCTCTATTCTGTTTTTCTTCACAGTTTCCTCTTCACCTTTTACGTTCACCTACAGGAGGGTACAATACATGGACCCGATTACAGTTCATACACCACATGCCTTATCGGTCTTTCAGAGTGCTTCCTGAACCCGGTATATCTCACCAGCACGATGGCACCAGTATTACTGCAGTGTGCCTTGTCATGCACAAAGGGTGGAGAATGAGAATACTGGTGAAGGGAAATTGTGTACAGACACTGCTATGCATGATGGTGTGACAGCCCGTTGGTGAACGCAAACCTGACATTTTCTTTTTTTTTCTCTTCTCTTCTCTCTCCTCTAGAGATGTTTTTACTTCACACAACAAGTACACAACAATTAATCGAAATGCAAAATTTGTGTACCTTACAGGAGAAGGCAGTCTGGAAGGTGAAGGGATATGGTCAGGAGTCCTCAGGACTTTGGAGAGATGGACACGGTAAACCAGTGGCCCCCAGGGCATATCTCCCAAGCCTAGCTGAGGCGGCACACGGTCTGACTCATCTGGGCAAGGAAGGTATGTGCAAAATGGTAAGATCCTACTGGAGTGCACCAGGGTTCACTTCTCATGCAGGTAAGAAAGCAATGACATGTCTTACTTGCTTGAGGAAGAATATTGGCATATAGGCGTGCGCACAGGGGGTGCCTGGTGCGCACAGGCACCCCCTAATGTCCGGCACCCCCTCACATATGTGGCACGCTTACAGCAACAGTGATGCGGGTCCATCCTCCTCCTCTCCATCCCCCCCAACCGTGCACTGCAGCCGGAGCAGCTGGGAGATCCTCCAAACGAAGGGGATGTAGTACAGCTACGGAGGTTGGAGCTCACTCCTGAGCTCCGCCTTCTGTTTTCTGGCTCCAGCAGTGTGTGGAGGGAGAGACGTCATGACGTCTCTCCCTTCACACACTTACTACCAAACGCGAGGAGCTGCGGGCGGCGGACAGCGCTGGAGCGGGTCTCATGTAAGTCTTGTGCTGCCGTGTCGGGATTTGGGACTGTGGGAATGTGTTAGGGGCATTAATACTATTGGTGGGGCATTGTGTAGCTGGCACCACCACTATGGGCATGTGTAGCTGGCACTACCACTATGGGCATGTGTAACTGGCACTACTACTATGGGCATGACATGTGTAACTGGCACTACTACTATGGGCATGTGTAACTGGAATTACAACTATGGGCATGTGTAACTGGCACTACTGCTATGGGCATGTGTAACTGACACTACTACTATGGGCATGTCATGTGTAACTGGCACTACTACTATGGGCATGTCATGTGTGTAACTGGCACTACTACTATGGGCATGTGTAACTGGCACTACTACTATAGGCATGTGTAACTGACACTACTACTACTATGGGCATGTGTAACTGGCACTACTACTATGGGCATGTGTAACTGACACTACTATTATGGGCATGTGTAACTGGCACTACTACTATGGGCATTGTGTAACACACTACTACTATGGGCATTGTGTAACACACTACTACTATGGGCATTGTGTAACTGGCACTAGTACTATGGGCATGTGTAACTGACACTACTACTATGGGCATGTGTAACTGGCACTACTATTATGGGCATGTGTAACTGACACTACTATTATGGGCATGTGTAACTGGCACTACTACTATGGGCATTGTGTAACACACTACTACTATGGGCATTGTGTAACTGGCACTAGTACTATGGGCATGTGTAACTGACACTACTACTATGGGCATGTGTAACTGACACTACTACTATGGGCATGTGTAACTGGACCTACTACTATGGGCATTGTGTAACGCACTACTACTATGGGCATGTGTAAGGGGCACCACTACTATTGGGCATTGTGTAACTGGCACTATTACTATGGGCATGTGTAACTGGCACTACTACTATGGGCATGTGTAACTGGCACTACTACTATGGTCATGTGTAAGGGGCACTACTACTATTGGGCATTGTGTAACTGGCATTAATACTATTGGGCATTTTGTAACTGGCACTACTACTATTGGGCATTGTGTAGGGGGCACTACTACTATTTGGCATTGTGTAAGGGGCACGACTACCATGGGCATTGTGTAACTGGAACTATTACTATAGGCACTGTGTATGACACTACTACCATGGGCATTGTGTAATGGGCAGAACTACAGGCATTGTGCAAGGGTCACTACTACTATGGGCATTGTGTAATGGGCAGAACTATAGGCATAGTGTAAGGGTCACTACTGCTATGGGCATTGTGTAAGGGTCACTACTACTATGGGGGTCATTCAGACCCGTTCGCACGCAGCGGTTCTTCGCTGCGGTGCGAACGGGTCAGAAATGCCCATGCACGGCGGACGCATTGCACAGGTGCATCGTTGCCGCGACCGGGCCATGATGCCACCAGCGAGAAAAGTGATCGCAGCGGCGATCGCAAGTAGTCGGACAGGTGGGAGGCGTTCCGGGTGCGGATACTCACCGTTTTCTGGGAGTGGTGAGTCCAACGCAGGCGTATCCAGGTGTTTGCAGGACGTGTGTCTGACGTAAACTCTGGGACCAGTCACGCTGAAGACATCGCAGCCAGTGAGTATGTCAGGACCTACTTAGAAACTGCACAGACTCTTTTTGCATAGCAGGGCTGCACAAGCGTTTGCAGCCTTGCTATGCAAAAAATCCCTCCCCCATAGGCGGCGACTAGTCGATCGCACAGGCTGCAAAAAGCAGCTTTGTGCGATCAACTCGGAATGAAGGCCAATGGGCATTGTGTGTGACACTACTACAGGCATTGTGTAAGGGCACTACTACCATGGGCATTGTGTAAGGGGCACTACCACTGTGGGTGTTGTGTAAGGGGCACTACCACTGGGGGCATTGTGTAAGGGGCACTACTACTGGGGGCATTTTGTAATGGGCACTACCACTGTGGGCATTGTGTAAGGGGCACTACTACTGTGGGCATTGTGTAAGTGGCACAACTGCTGTGGTCATTGTGTAAGGGGCAAAACTACTGTGGGCACTGTCAGTAAGCGGCATTAGACACAGAATGAAGGGAGGTGGAGGCTGAAAGACAGAGTGAAGGGGGCAGGCAGAGGAGAGATAACGCAGGGAGGGGATGATGGTTGGGGTGAGAGACGATACAGGGAGGGGAGGAGATGGTGTGGCTGAGAGATGCTGGCGGGAGATAAGGGTATGGCTGAGAGACACAGGGAGGAGATGAAGGTGTGGCTGAGAGATGCAGAGGGCAGTAGGTGACACAAGTCTGGTTGAACCTCTGTGACATGATGATGATATTGGTTATATTCCTACACAAACAGGCCTCTTCTGGACCATGTAATTTCCTACATGAATAGTGATTACCGACTGAACACGCTGTCTGCTCAGGCAGGATATTTCTTCAGAGGTTCCCCATTCTGAGAAACCACCAAATAGGTAAGGTGCATATGGAATGGAAAGGAAAGCTCCCAGAGTGATTAGAAACAGTTGGCGTGTCATGTTGACACGCACGTTTGCAGTGGCCACTCCCTTTGTGGTATTTGATTTATATTACATTAAATGCCAGTAGGTGGTGCTAGACACGCCCAATAGGTGGTGCCAGACACGCCCAATAGACGGTGATAGACACGCCCACTAGGTGGCGCTAAACACCCCTCCGATGGTGCGCCCCCTAATAAAATGTTCTGCGCACGCCTATGAATATTGGTAAGATAATACCAGGGACGTGCAGTCAGGGGAGGCAGTGCCTCCCCTGTCCCTAATCATTCAAATTACAAAGAAGATACGTTATGACACAGGTTCTGTGTCATAAGTATCTGTTATTCTTTATATTATTTAAAGCATGTAAAAAAAAAAGTTTTAAACGTGTTCGGAGGCACCGTTCTCGGTGCCTTCTGCTGTCAATATAAAAGGGCCGGAAATGGGGGGCGGGGCCAAACACCGAACAGTAGAAGCGGCAGTAGAAGCCCATTAAAAAAAGCCAGATAAGCGGCACCCATAGAAGTGCCTCTGTGACAGGGGCATGCTTTCAGCCCATATGAAAGCACGCCCCTGTCACTAACACTGATGTGATTGGGCAGTGGGCAGGGCCGAACTGGCTGCCCGGCACCAAACCACCCCCCATTCCTGGGCTGGCTGATGCGAGCAACACGCCCCCATGCCCCCAATCTTATACCAGCAGCGGCCGATAATCCGGCGGCCCCCCCCCCTGCTGGAGTTTGGAGCCGATTATATGCAGGGCTTCCCCCCACCGAGGGCCGCTTGCCGCCGCCGACTTTCTCAGACAGCGCCAGTGTTCAGGGCCGCGGACTCTGGGGCACTGGCAGCGCTGCTGCCATCGCTGCGCTGCCCGCTGCCAGTGCCCCAGAGTCCGCGGTGATGTGGCTACCTACTGTAGTTTTCGGGTTCCGGACAGGAGGGGGAGGAGGAGCCGCGTTCTCAGCTCCTCCCCCTAGAGTCAGTAATACAGCCTGTGTGGATTGGAATTGGCCAGCCGGAGGGGGAGGAGGGGCCTCTCTCTTAGCTCATCCCCCATACTCCCTAATGCTGCCCGTTTGGGACTCCCCAGCTAGAGGGGGGAGAAGGGGTCAATAGTTCTCCATGTCCCCTGACATGTCCATGTCCATGAGAGGGAATCAATTTCGATGTGCAGCAGCAGCGTGATTGTCCACACCACAGTGGCAGGTAGGAAAAACAATATCCTGGCGTTGTAAAGGTGGCAAGTGCTGTTCATCATCTCTTTGTCAGTCCATTATCCCCCCACTCTCTCTTTCTATCTATCTCCCCCTCAGCTCCCACTCTCTCTTTCTATCTATATCCCCCTCAGCTCCCACTCTCTCTTTCTATCTATATCCCCCTCAGCTCCCACTCTCTCTTTCTATCTATCTCCCCCTCAGCTCCCACTCTCTCTTTCTATCTATCTCCCCCTCAGCTCCCACTCTCTCTATCTATCTATCTGCCACTCAGCTCCCACTCTCTCTTTCTATCTATCTCCCCCTCAGCTCCCACTCTCTCTATCTATCTCCCCCTCAGCTCCCACTCTCTCTTTCTGTCTATCTCCCCCTCAGCTCCCACTCTCTCTTTCTATCTCCCCCTCAGCTCCCACTCTCTCTATCTATCTCCTCCTCAACTCCCATTCTCTCTTTCTATCTATCTCCCCCTCAGCTCCCACTCTCTCTATCTATCTCCCCCTCAGCTCCCACTCTCTCTATCTATCTCCCCCTCAGCTCCCACTCTCTCTTTCTGTCTATCTCCCCCTCAGCTCCCACTCTCTCTATCTATCTCCCCCTCAGCTCCCACTCTCTCTATCAATCTCCCCCTCAGCTCCCACTCTCTCTTTCTACCTATCTCCCCCTCAGCTCCCACTCTCTTTATCTATCTCCCCCTCAGTTCCCACTCTCTCTTTCTATCTATCTCCCCCTCAGCTCCCACTCTCTCTTTCTATCTATCTCCCCCTCAGCTCCCACTCTCTCTTTCTATCTCCCCCTCAGCTCCCACTATCTCTTTCTATCAATCTCCCCTTCAGCTCCCACTCTCTCTTTCTATCTCCCCCTCAGCTCCCACTCTCTCTTTCTATCTCTTTGCCACTCAGCTCCCACTCTCTCTTTCTATCTATCTCCCCCTCAGCTCCCACTCTTCCCACTCTATCTATCTCCCCCTCAGCTCCCACTCTATCTATCTCCCCCTCAGCTCACACTCTCTCTTTCTATCTATCTCCCCCTCAGCTCCCACTCTCTCTTTCTATCTATCTCCCCCTCAGCTCCCACTCTCTCTTTCTATCTCCCCCTCAGCTCCCACTCTCTCTTTCTGTCTATTTCCCCCTCAGCTCCCACTCTCTATTTCTATCTCCCCCTCAGCTCCCACTCTCTCTTTCTATCTATCTCCCCCTCAGCTCCCACTCTCTCTTTCTATCTATCTCCCCCTCAGCTCCCACTCTCTCTTTCTATCTATCTCCCCCTCAGCTCCCACTCTCTCTTTCTATCTGTCTCGCCCTCAGCTCCCACTCACTCTTTCTATCTCCCCCTCAGCTCCCACTCTCTCTTTCTATCTCCCCCTCAGCTCCCACTCTCTCTTTCTATCTATCTCGCCCTCAGCTCCCACTCTCTCTTTCTATCTCCCCCTCAGCTCCCACTCTCCTCTCTCTTTCTATCTCCCCCTCAGCTCCCACTATCTCTTTCTATCTATCTCCCCCTCAGCTCCCACTCTCTCTTTCTATCTCCCCCTCAGCTCCCACTCTCTCTTTCTATCTATCTCCTCCTCAGCTCCCACTCTCTCTTTCTATATATCTCCCCCTCAGCTCCCACTCTCTCTTTCTATCTATCTCCCCCTCAACTCCCACTCTCTCTTTCTATCTCCCCCTCAGCTCCCACTCTCTCTTTCTATCTATCTCCCCCTCAGCTCCCACTCTCTCTTTCTATCTATCTATCTATCTATCTATCTATCTATCTATCTATCTCCCCCTCAGCTCCCACTCTCTCTTTCTATCTATCTCCCCTCAGCTCCCACTCTCTCCTTCTATATATCTCCCCCTCAGCTCCCACTCTCTCTGTCTATCTATCTCCCCCTCAGCTCCCACTCTCTCTTTCTATCTCCCCCTCAGCTCCCACTCTCTCTTTCTATCTATCTCCCCCTCAGCTCCCACTCTCTCTTTCTATCTCCCCCTCAGCTCCCACTCTCTCTTTCTATCTCCCCCTCAGCTCCCACTATCTCTTTCTATCAATCTCCCCCTCAGCTCCCACTCTCTCTTTCTATCTCCCCCTCAGCTCCCACTCTCTCTTTCTATCTATTTGCCACTCAGCTCCCACTCTCTCTTTCTATCTATCTCCCCCTCAGCTCCCACTCTTCCCACTCTCTCTATCTATCTCCCCCTCAGCTCCCACTCTCTCTATCTCCCCCTCAGCTCACACTCTCTCTTTCTATCTATCTCCCCCTCAGCTCCCACTCTCTCTTTCTATCTATCTCCCCCTCAGCTCCCACTCTCTCTTTCTATCTCCCCCTCAGCTCCCACTCTCTCTTTCTGTCTATTTCCCCCTCAGCTCCCACTCTCTATTTCTATCTCCCCCTCAGCTCCCACTCTCTCTTTCTATCTATCTCCCCCTCAGCTCCCACTCTCTCTTTCTATCTATCTCCCCCTCAGCTCCCACTCTCTCTTTCTATCTATCTCCCCCTCAGCTCCCACTCTCTCTTTCTATCTATCTCGCCCTCAGCTCCCACTCTCTCTTTCTATCTCCCCCTCAGCTCCCACTCTCTCTTTCTATCTCCCCCTCAGCTCCCACTCTCTCTTTCTATCTATCTCGCCCTCAGCTCACACTCTCTCTTTCTATCTCCCCCTCAGCTCCCACTCTCCTCTCTCTTTCTATCTCCCCCTCAGCTCCCACTATCTCTTTGTATCTATCTCCCCCTCAGCTCCCACTCTCTCTTTTTATCTCCCCCTCAGCTCCCACTCTCTCTTTCTATCTATCTCCTCCTCAGCTCCCACTCTCTCTTTCTATATATCTCCCCCTCAGCTCCCACTCTCTCTTTCTATTTATCTCCCCCTCAACTCCCACTCTCTCTTTCTATCTCCCCCTCAGCTCCCACTCTCTCTTTCTATCTATCTCCCCCTCAGCTCCCACTCTCTCTTTCTATCTATCTATCTATCTATCTATCTATCTATCTATCTCCCCCTCAGCTCCCACTCTCTCTTTCTATCTATCTCCCCTCAGCTCCCACTCTCTCCTTCTATATATCTCCCCCTCAGCTCCCACTCTCTCTGTCTATCTGTCTCCCCCTCAGCTCCCACTCTCTCTTTCTATCGCCCCCTCAGCTCCCACTCTCTCTTTCTGTCTATCTCCCCCTCAGCTCCCACTCTCTCTTTCTATCTCCCCCTCAGCTCCCACTCTCTCTTTCTATCTATCTCCCCCTCAGCTCCCACTTTCTCTTTCTATCTCCCCCTCAGCTACCACTCTCTCTTTTTATCTCCCCCTCAGCTCCCACTCTCTCTTTCTATCTCCCCCTCAGCTCCCACTCTCTATTTCTATCTATCTATCTATCTATCTATCTATCTATCTATCTATCTCCCCCTCAGCTCCCACTCTCTCTTTCTATCTCCCCCTCAGCTCCCACTATCTCTTTCAATCTATCTCCCCCTCAGCTCCCACTCTCTCTTTCTATCTATCTCCCCCTCAGCTCCCACTCTCTCTTTCTATCTATCTCCCCCTCAGCTCCCACTCTCTCTTTCTATCTATCTCCCCCTCAGCTCCCACTCTCGCTTTCTATCTATCTCCCCCTCAGCTCCCACTCTCTCTTTCTATCTATCTCCCCCTCAGCTCCCACTCTCTCTATCTATCTGCCCCTCAGCTCCCACTCTCTCTTTCTATCTATCTCATCCTCAGCTCCCACTCTCTCTTTCTATCTCCCCCTCAGCTCCCACTCTCTCTTTCTATCTCCCCCTCAGCTCCCACTCTCTCTTTCTATCTATCTCCCCCTCAGCTCCCTCTCTCTCTTTCTATCTCCCCCTCAGCTCCCACTCTCTCTTTCTATCTCCCCTTCAGCTCCCACTCTCTCTTTATATCTATCTCCCCCTCAGCTCCCACTCTCTCTTTCTATCTATCTCCCCCTCAGCTCCCACTCTCTCTTTCTATCTCCCCCTCAGCTCCCACTATCTCTTTCTATCTATCTCCCCCTCAGCTCCCACTCTCTCTTTCTCCCCCTCAGCTCCCACTCTCTCTTTCTATCTCCCCCTCTGCTCCCACTCTCTCTTGCCCCCTCTCCCCCCCCGCCCTCTCTCTATTCCTCGGCCCCCCCTATCTATGCACACCCTCTCTCTCTCTCTTTCTCTCTATTCTGCCCCCCTCCATCTCCCACATCCCTGTCTCTCCCTCTTGCCTTATTCCCCCATTTGTAACTGCTTGTAGTCCCCTTTCCTTGCATTAACTAGTACTGATTTGGGTGTAGTATGAGTTGCCGGCGGCCGGTTCCCTGGCGGGCAGCATACCGGTGCCGGGATCCCGACCGCTGGCTTACTGACAGCGTGACAAGACCCTCTTTTCTCCCAAGAGGGAGGAAAGGTGTCGGTATGCCGGTTGTCGGGATTCCGGCGCCGGTATACTGTGCGCCGGGATCCCAACAACCAGTATACTGAATACCACCCTTCTTAATTTTACTTACTAGCTTATTGCTATATTTGGTGGTCTCCCCCTATTCCTCCTCCCTCTCTTTTTCATCTCTCCAGTCACCCCCTATTCCTCCTCTCTGCCATCTCCCTCTGTTCCTCTCTCACTCCCATCTCCCCCCCATTTCTCCTCTCTCCTGTTTCCCTGCTACTTCTCCTATTTACCGTATATACCCCTATTCCTCCTCTCTCTCTCTGCAATCTCCTCTATTCCTTCTCTCTCTCTCTCTCGCTCCCATCTTCTTCTATTCCTTCTCTCTCTCCCTTCTCCCCCTATTCCTTCTCTCTATTCCTTCTTCCACTATTCCTCTCTCGCTGCCTGCCGTCTCTCCCATTCCTCCCCTCTCCCTCTATGTTGTCTCCCCTCTATTCCTCTTCTCTCTCTCCAGTCTCCCCCTATTCCTTCTCTCTCCCATCTCCCTTTATTACTTCTCTTCCTTTTCTCTCTTCCTTCTCCCCTATTCCTTCTCCCCCTATTCCTTCTCTCTCTTCCTTCTCCCCCTATTCCTTCTCTCTCTTCCTTCTCCCCCTATTCCTTGTCTCTGTTCCTTCTCCCCCTATTCCTCTCTCTCTTCCTTCTCCCCCTATTCCTCCTCTCTCTCCTGTCTCCCCCTGTTCCTCACATCTCCATACTTCTCCTCTCTCTTCCTTCTCCCCCTATTCCTCCTCTCTCTCCTGTCTCCCCCTGTTCCTCACATCTCCATACTTCTCCTCTCTCTTCCTTCTCCCCCTATTCCTCCTCTCTCTCTCCTGTCTCCCCCTGTTCCTCACATCTCCATACTTCTCCTCTCTCTTCCTTCTCCCCCTATTCCTCCTCTCTCTCCTGTCTCCCCCTGTTCCTCACATCTCCATACTTCTCCTCTCTCTTCCTTCTCCCCTATTCCTCCTCTCTCTCTCCTGTCTCCCCCTGTTCCTCACATCTCCATACTTCTCCTCTCTCTTCCTTCTCCCCCTATTCCTCCTCTCTCTCCTGTCTCCCCCTGTTCCTCACATCTCCATACTTCTCCTCTCTCTTCCTTCTCCCCCTATTCCTCCTCTCTCTCCTGTCTCCCCCTGTTCCTCACATCTCCATACTTCTCCTCTCTCTTCCATCTCCCCATATTTTTACTCTCTCTTTCCCATAAATGTATAAAAATTGACAATATATTAGCCTCCTGCTCATCACAAGTTTGATGAGCAGGCAGGCTGTGGGCATTGGCGGGGGCATTGCCAGTAGCGGGCATTGGATCAGCGGCTGTAGGAGTCATCAGTGGTACTCAAAGGACATTATGGCTGCAGTGCCTCATCAGCCACTGACCTCACCGCACGCCACTGGATAATACCAACAGAGCCATCCCATATCCCTCCTACAGACGGACCTTTCCAGGTAATACAAATCGACTTCATACAGTTACCACCCTGTAGAAATTTAAAGTATGTTTTAGTATGTACCGATGTCTTTTCGAACTGGGTAGAAGCATTCCCTGCTGCCACAAATACTGCCGTATTTACTGAAAAGAAAATCGTGCAGGAATTTGTGTGTAGATATGGTATCCCTAAAATGATTGAAAGTGATAGGGGTACCCATTTTACAGGTGAAGTCTTTCAGGTCATGTGCAAACTGATGGGTATTAATAGTAAGCTGCATACCCCATACCGGCCACAGGCCAGTGTGAAGGTGGAGAGAATGAATAGCACTATTAAGAACAAGCTGAGCAAAGTGATGGCTGAAACTGGACTGTTGTGGCTAGAAGCACTGCCACTAGTGTTGTACAGCATCAGAACCACTCCCAGGTCGCTGCTTAACTTATCACCCTTTGAAGTTCTTTTTGGATGACAACCCCATGTAATGATAGACCCCCAGGATGATTTGAAGTGCAATAATGAGATAACTGTGCAATATTTGGTTAGGATGAGCCAGCAACTGAGAAACCAGCAAAGGAATCTGAAACTGGCGATTCCTGACCTACCAAACAGTAATTGTCATGAAATTGAACCTGGGGATTATGTGATGATTCGAAATTTTCTACGCTCAGGTTGCCTCATTGACAAGTGGGAAGGACTGTATCAAGTTTTGTTGACCAGTACGACAGCACTAAAGGTTGCCGAGAGAGAGACTTGGGTCCACTCGTCCTACTGCAAGAAGGTCGCTGACCCGGAGAAAACTCGTGACAAAGAGAAAGGTGAAGAGAACCTCGTATCACTAGAGAATCTATTCCGGGAAAGCTGAGAGGCAGGACTGTTGGACGGCACCTGAGCGTGGAGAGCAGCAAAATCAAGGACGGTTGTCGTAACATTTTTCTTTTCTTCACCCCCCACTACATTTTTCTTTTCCCCCTATTCTATTTTTGCTCCTTAACGAAATGGATCCACACCGGGGGATATATTTACTAAGCTCCCGATTTTGACCGATTTGGTGTTTTTTCTTCAAAGTGTCATCTCGGGAATTTACTAAACTCAAATCTCGGCAGTGATGAGGGCATTCGTATTTTTTTGGAAGTCAAAGTTAAAAAATACGAATGAATACACCATCAGTCAAACGCGGCTGTTTAGGTATACAACTCGGTAATTTAGTATGCATTCGTATTTGAAATATCTACCGTGAAAGTGCATTGGCGGCCGTGAAAAAAAGCGAATCGTAAAAAAAGGCTGGAAAAAAATAGACCTGCTTTTGAGAAGCGTGTTTACATGTGTTTACAATTCTACATTAATCACACCTTCATTTTTGATCCTTTAAAAGGGAAACAAGCACATTTTTAACATCTCTCACTCTGAAATGGCTGCTGGCGTGTGTAGTACTGTTTTTTTTTTGCCTGTGGGATACCTGAGAGTGCTCCAGCAGGCTACAATAAACCAGGGCCACGAAACTGACCATGGTCAGCAGGTTGCCCAGGTTCCGCGGAGGCTGCGCAGGGCTCGTTTTTTTAGGGGGCGTTTAAACTTTAACGCATTGGCCGATAACCAGCTCATACAGATGTTCTGGCTATATACAAACATCATTTCCCATCTGTATGACCTTGTCAAACTGGACCTAGACACTGAGACAGCACGCTCTCGCTCTGTCTCAGGCCTGGACAAACTCCTCGCTGTGTTGCACTTATGGCTACTGTCAGCTTTCACGCTGTGACTGGCGATGTAATTACTATCTCACAGGCCAGTATTGTATTTTAAACACGTCATGACACTCACCTTATATTTTGAAATGTCCACTCAGGTTTGGGATGCTTTGTATCCACACATAGATGCCTCTATCTGCTTCCCTACCCAGGAGTCGTAGTGGCATGCAGTCAGGGTATCTTTCTATGAGCTTGCAGGCACGCCCAATGTGCTGGGTGCCATAGATTGCACACATGAAGTAAACAGTCAGCAAGTAGAGGAGATAGAAACATCTTGCCACAGTGTGAGTACAGATGTAGGGAGGCAGGTAAGCCAGTAACTGATTATGCGTCATTTTACAGGTAAGTCTTAATTTATCTAACTGAACATTCTCTAACCCCAAACATAAAATAAATGTATTTATGAATTATGTTTTTGAAGCGTTTTTGTTTGATATGCATGTTGTTTACAATTACTCAATAACATTTTCAGATTACACTGTCAGTCAATAACAAATTAAACATTACACATATAGCATTTGAGTTATTTATCATCTTAAACACTATAATTGTGTTGGGCACAAATCTAGAATCGTGAGTTATATGTGACAATACTTTAATATTTTTTTTTGTTGCAGGCTCATTTTTTTTTTTTTTTTTTAGTGGTGGCTGCAGAGGATTCTGTTGGCACAATGGGCCGTGTTCTGCTTGATTGCCTAACTGGGGAGGAAATTGGGGTCTGGCTAGGTGTGGTTGTCCCTGAGCTTGAGTCTTGTTGCTGGGCTGCCAACAAATTGATGTTTTGGCTCAGGTTGTTGATGCTTGCTGACAGTTGTGTTGTTGGCGACTATTCTGGACATACTTTCTGTGATTAGCTGATTGTTCTGGATTAGTTGTATGAGGGCTTGTTGCTGGCGGTTTTGTTCGTCCATGATGCGTTGAAATCTTCCTATCATTTGGCTGTTGTCTGCTCTCATTTGTTCCATGCTATTGGCCACTCTGCCAAGGGGATCAGTACTAAATGCCGCCGGCCGGAATCCTGGCGGTCGAAATCCCGATGCCGGAATCCCGACCACACAATCCCGACAGGGGTGGCGAGCGGAACGCAGCCCCTTGCGGGCTCGCTTCGCTCGCCACGCTGCAGGCACAGTGCCTCGCTACGCTCGGCACACTATTATAGTCTCCCTCTATGGGTGTCGTGGACACCCACGGAGGGAGAATATGTCGGGATTGTGGTGGTCGGGATTCCGGTGTCGGTATTTCGACCGCCGGGATTCCGGCCGACGGCATCTTGACCGCATCCCCTGCCAAGTTGTACAATCAGTCTGCCTGAGTTTCTACTCAGTCTCGGTAGATGATGTGGCAGACTGGAAAGGTATTGGCTGTGGTTTTGCAGACAGGCATAGTGTTGGGCCTGTTGTGTGGACCAACTGGACCAAAAGTCTTGTCCCATTTGTGGCTGGGGTGGTGTTGGGCTCAATTGTTGGGTGGGGGTTGTTTGGGGTGGTGGATTAATGTCAGCCGGCGTGGTTGGCTGGTTCGGTTCAACTGCTTGCAGGTGTAGTGTGAAAGTTTGCTGCAAGTCAGTTTCCTACTGGGTATCCTGGGGCATGATGTCTGGATCTGTATGGGGTTGAAGACAGCCACAATTTAGTTACTGTTGGGCTTCTGCTTTTATTGTGCTTTACAACAACATGCATTACTTCTTAATATGCATGTAGAAAATTATAAATAGAGTGTGGGCTAAACTTATGATTATATTGGACATTATATTAAAAAAATGTGGCTTCTTTCATTCCCTACTCATTACAACAATCTTTAAGGTAAATGTTGGGCTATGAGCTTAACTTAATGGTCAAACACATAGAACTGTAAAAATGCTACATTACGCCCTTTACCTATTCTGTTTAAAGCTTCCTTTTGGCCAAAAAACAGAATACATTAAATGTGTACAACAATGCACTCATACATTGTTAAAGGCTGTCAGTCTTTCCCAGTAAACATTTTCAATTATAGTGAAAAAACAAATACTTAAAAATATGGTTGGCATAAGTGGCCACACCTATTTAGCGCATATTGGGGGTAATTCCAAGTTGATCGCAGCAGGAATTTAGTTAGCAATTGGGCAAAACCATGTGCACTGCAGGGTAGGCAGATTTAACATGTGCAGAGAGAGTTAGATTTGGGTGGGTTATTTTATTTCTGTGCAGGGTAAATAGTGGCTGCTTTATTTTTACACTGCAAATTAGATTGCAGATTGAACACACCCCACCCAAATCTAACTCTCTCTGCACATGTTAAATCTGCCTCCCCTGCAGTGCACATGGTTTTGCACAATTGCTAACTAAATTTCTGCTGCGATCAACTTGGAATTACCCCCATTGTTAATTTGAGATGTGTACCACGAAATAATGAAGACAAAGAGATATATCTTGTTAGACAAAAGGATACTAAGAAGGTAATCAGATGTGCAAAGGCACAAGCTGAGGAGAAAATGGCCCAGTCAGTGGGTAAAGGAGGCAAAACTTTTTTTAGGTATATAAGCGAAAGGAGAAAAACAAAAGGCGGAATAATAAAACTAAAGACAGACACTGGGAGTCTTGTTGAGGAAAACAATTTAATAGCAGATCATCTTAATAATTATTTTTGCTCAGTATTTACTACTGAAAGAGAGGGGAAGGGGCCACAGTTAAGTTTCAGGGATATTCAGAAAAATGACACAAGTACATTTACAGAGGAGAAGGTCCTAACAGAACTCTCAAAGCTGAAAGTGGACAAATCTATGGGGCCAGATGGGATACATCCAAGGATGCTAAAAGAACTTAAAGAGGTGCTGGTAGCACCATTGACAGAATTATTCAACCAGTCATTAGCTACAGGAGTAATTCCAGAGGACTGGAAAAGAGCAAACGTAGTCACACTGCACAAAAGTGGAAGCAAGGAAGAGGCAAACAACTACAGACCAGTGAGTCTTACATCAGTAGTAGGGAAATTGATGGAAACACTCTTAAAAGAAAGAGTTGTAGATTATCTTAAATCCGGCAATTTACAGGATCCCAAACAGCATGGATTCACTGGGGGGAGATCATGTCAAACAAATCTTATTGACTTTTTTGACTGTGTGACTAAAGTGATGGATAAAGGTGGAGCCATGGATATAGCTTATCTAGACTTTAGTAAGGCTTTTGACACTGTTCCACATTCAGACTGCTAAATAAACTTGAAAGTTTGGGATTGGATATTAGGATTATTGAATGGATAAGATCTTGGTTGAAGGATAGAAAACAGAGAGTTGTGGTAAATGGAGTGCATTCACAGGAGGGAAATGTTACCAGTGGAGTACCCCAGGGATCTGTACTTGGACCAGTGCTTTTTAATATCTTTATTGGTGACATTGCAAATGGCATTAAAGGGAAAGTATGCCTTTTTGCAGATGACACAAAGGTATGCAACAGGGTAGACACACCAGGTGGGGTAAAACAAATGATTGAGGATCTAGGTAGATTAGAGGAATGGTCAAGAGTGTGGCAATTACAGTTTAATGCCAAAAAATGCAAAATCATGCACTTCGGTCTCAAAAATGCAAAGGCTAAATATAGTATTAATGGCACTAGACTGGAAACTACTGAGGAGGAAAGGGATCTAGGAGTCACTATTTCAGATGACTTAAAGGCAGGTAAGCAATGTAACAAAGCAATGAGGAAGGCTAGTCAGATGCTTGGCTGCATTGGGAGAGGAATCAGCAGCAGAAAGAAAGAAGTAATAATGCCACTGTATAGGTCATTGGTACGGCCTCATCTAGAATACTGTGTTCAATTCTGGAGGCCATATCTTCAAAAGGATATTAATACATTAGAAACTGTACAAAGAAGGGCAACTAAAATGGTGCATGGCCTACATCACAAAACATACCCAGAAAGACTAAGAAATCTCAATATGTATAGTTTGGAGCAGAGAAGGGAAATGGGGGACATGATAGAAACTTTCAAATATATCAAGGGTTTTAACAAAGTCCAGGAGGGAAACATTCTCCAAATGAAGAGAAGCAATAGGACATGAGGACATGCACTGAGACTGGAGGGGGGGAGGTTCAGGGGAAATTTGCGGAAAAATTACTTCACTGAAAGGGTAGTGGACAAGTGGAATAGCCTCCCATCGGAGGTGGTAGAGGCTAAGACAGAGCAATTTAAACATGCATGGGATAGACATAAGGATATCCTTACAAAGAAATAAGGATCAATTAAGGTTAGAGATTTAAAAAAAAAAAAAAAAGGGCAGACTAGATGGGCCAAGTGGTTCTTATCTGCCGACAAATTCTATGTTTCTATGTTTCTATGCTTACCATGGGGTCAAATTACTAAGATTGAATTTGGTTTTAAGATGGGATGTTGTCCATAGCAACCAATAACATTGCAGGGATTATATTCGAGAAGGTGCTGTATTAATGTTACGAAGAATAGGATTGGTTGGTATGGGCAACATCACATCTTAAATAGAAGTCCCTTCTTAGTAACGTTACCCACATGTGTTTGCTGGTGTTGCTTACTACAAGGATGAGTGTGTGCTTTTGTTTTTTTGGGAAAAACACTGTGGAAAATGCATTTAATTTTAATAAATAAGGTTTACTCACCAGACAGCTGAGGGGATTGTGGCTCATCGCTTTGTGGACTGGCCAAAATGGCTTCTGGTGGCTGAGCCAACACAGTTGAGATGCGCCGTTGTGGTGGTGAGGATGCGGGTGTAGTTACCGCCTCAAGACGGCGTCTCTTACTACCCATCTTCTGGAGACTGCCAGACCCCTGCAAATGTCGTCTTAGTGGAGTGCGGTGCGATGATGAAGTTCCTATGGGATAATATAAACATTATAATTCTGTCTTTCTATGGGGTGTATTCTAGAGATGAGCGGGTTCGGTTTCTCTGAATCCGAACCCGCCAGAACTTCATGTTTTTTTTCACGGGTCCGAGCGACTCGGATCTTCCCGCCTTGCTCGGTTAACCCGAGCGCGCCCGAACGTCATCATGACGCTGTCGGATTCTCGCGAGGCTCGGATTCTATCGCGAGACTCGGATTCTATATAAGGAGCCGCGCGTCGCCGCCATTTTCACACGTGCATTGAGATTGATAGGGAGAGGACGTGGCTGGCGTCCTCTCCGTTTAGAATAGATTAGAGAGACACTTGATTTACTAATTTTGGGGAGCATTAGGAGTACTCAGTACAGTGCAGAGTTTTGCTGATAGTGACCACCAGTTTTATTTATAATCAGTTCTCTGCCTGAAAAAAGCGATACACAGCACACAGTGACTCAGTCACATACCATATCTGTGTGCACTGCTCAGGCTCAGGCCAGTGTGCTGCATCATCTATTATCTATATATAATATTATATATATCTGTCTGACTGCTCAGCTCACACAGCTTATAATTGTGGGGGAGACTGGGGAGCACTACTGCAGTGCCAGTTATAGGTTATAGCAGGAGCCAGGAGTACATAATATATTATATAGTGAGTGACCACCAGACACACAGTGCAGTTTATTTAATATATCCGTTCTCTGCCTGAAAAAAGCGATACACACAGTGACTCAGTCAGTCACATACCATATCTGTGTGCACTGCTCAGGCTCAGGCCAGTGTGCTGCATCATCTATATATATTATATATCTGTCTGACTGCTCAGCTCACACAGCTTATAATTGTGGGGGAGACTGGGGAGCACTACTGCAGTGCCAGTTATAGGTTATAGCAGGAGCCTGGAGTACATAATATTATATTAAAATTAAACAGTGCACACTTTTGCTGCAGGAGTGCCACTGCCAGTGTGACTAGTGACCAGTGACCTGACCACCAGTATATATAATATTAGTAGTATACTATCTCTTTATCAACCAGTCTATATTAGCAGCAGACACAGTACAGTGCGGTAGTTCACGGCTGTGGCTACCTCTGTGTCGGCACTCGGCAGCCCGTCCATAATTGTATATACCACCTAACCGTGTTTTTTTTTTCTTTCTTTATACATACATACTAGTTACGAGTATACTATCTCTTTATCAACCAGTCTATATTAGCAGCAGACACAGTACAGTGCGGTAGTTCACGGCTGTGGCTACCTCTGTGTCGGCACTCGGCAGCCCGTCCATAATTGTATATACCACCTAACCGTGGTTTTTTTTTCTTTCTTTATACATACATACTAGTTACGAGTATACTATCTCTTTATCAACCAGTCTATATATTAGCAGCAGACACAGTACAGTGCGGTAGTTCACGGCTGTGGCTACCTCTGTGTCGGCACTCGGCAGCCCGTCCATAATTGTATATACCACCTAACCGTGGTTTTTTTTTCTTTCTTTATACATACATACTAGTTACGAGTATACTATCTCTTTATCAACCAGTCTATATTAGCAGCAGACACAGTACAGTGCGGTAGTTCACGGCTGTGGCTACCTCTGTGTCGGCACTCGGCAGCCCGTCCATAATTGTATATACCACCTAACCGTGGTTTTTTTTTCTTTCTTTATACATACATACTAGTTACGAGTATACTATCTCTTTATCAACCAGTCTATATATTAGCAGCAGACACAGTACAGTGCGGTAGTTCACGGCTGTGGCTACCTCTGTGTCGGCACTCGGCAGCCCGTCCATAATTGTATATACCACCTAACCGTGTTTTTTTTTTCTTTCTTTATACATACATACTAGTTACGAGTATACTATCTCTTTATCAACCAGTCTATATATTAGCAGCAGACACAGTACAGTGCGGTAGTTCACGGCTGTGGCTACCTCTGTGTCGGCACTCGGCAGCCCGGCCATAATTGTATATACCACCTAACCGTGGTTTTTTTTTCTTTCTTTATACATACATACTAGTTACGAGTATACTATCTTTTTATCAACCAGTCTATATATTAGCAGCAGACACAGTACAGTGCGGTAGTTCACGGCTGTGGCTACCTCTGTGTCGGCACTCGGCAGCCCGTCCATAATTGTATATACCACCTAACCGTGGTTTTTTTTTCTTTCTTTATACATACATACTAGTTACGAGTATACTATCTCTTTATCAACCAGTCTATATATTAGCAGCAGACACAGTACAGTGCGGTAGTTCACGGCTGTGGCTACCTCTGTGTCGGCACTCGGCAGCCCGTCCATAATTGTATACTAGTATCCAATCCATCCATCTCCATTGTTTACCTGAGGTGCCTTTTAGTTGTGCCTATTAAAATATGGAGAACAAAAATGTTGAGGTTCCAAAATTAGGGAAAGATCAAGATCCACTTCCACCTCGTGCTGAAGCTGCTGCCACTAGTCATGGCCGAGACGATGAAATGCCAGCAACGTCGTCTGCCAAGGCCGATGCCCAATGTCATAGTACAGAGCATGTCAAATCCAAAACACCAAATATCAGTAAAAAAAGGACTCCAAAACCTAAAATAAAATTGTCGGAGGAGAAGCGTAAACTTGCCAATATGCCATTTACCACACGGAGTGGCAAGGAACGGCTGAGGCCCTGGCCTATGTTCATGGCTAGTGGTTCAGCTTCACATGAGGATGGAAGCACTCAGCCTCTCGCTAGAAAAATGAAAAGACTCAAGCTGGCAAAAGCAGCACAGCAAAGAACTGTGCATTCTTCGAAATCCCAAATCCACAAGGAGAGTCCAATTGTGTCGGTTGCGATGCCTGACCTTCCCAACACTGGACGTGAAGAGCATGCGCCTTCCACCATTTGCACGCCCCCTGCAAGTGCTGGAAGGAGCACCCGCAGTCCAGTTCCTGATAGTCAGATTGAAGATGTCAGTGTTGAAGTACACCAGGATGAGGAGGATATGGGTGTTGCTGGCGCTGGGGAGGAAATTGACCAGGAGGATTCTGATGGTGAGGTGGTTTGTTTAAGTCAGGCACCCGGGGAGACACCTGTTGTCCGTGGGAGGAATATGGCCGTTGACATGCCAGGTGAAAATACCAAAAAAATCAGCTCTTCGGTGTGGAGGTATTTCACCAGAAATGCGGACAACAGGTGTCAAGCCGTGTGTTCCCTTTGTCAAGCTGTAATAAGTAGGGGTAAGGACGTTAACCACCTCGGAACATCCTCCCTTATACGTCACCTGCAGCGCATTCATAATAAGTCAGTGACAAGTTCAAAAACTTTGGGTGACAGCGGAAGCAGTCCACTGACCAGTAAATCCCTTCCTCTTGTAACCAAGCTCACGCAAACCACCCCACCAACTCCCTCAGTGTCAATTTCCTCCTTCCCCAGGAATGCCAATAGTCCTGCAGGCCATGTCACTGGCAATTCTGACGAGTCCTCTCCTGCCTGGAATTCCTCCGATGCATCCTTGCGTGTAACGCCTACTGCTGCTGGCGCTGCTGTTGTTGCCGCTGGGAGTCGATGGTCATCCCAGAGGGGAAGTCGTAAGCCCACTTGTACTACTTCCAGTAAGCAATTGACTGTTCAACAGTCCTTTGCGAGGAAGATGAAATATCACAGCAGTCATCCTACTGCAAAGCGGATAACTGAGTCCTTGACAACTATGTTGGTGTTAGACGTGCGTCCGGTATCCGCCGTTAGTTCACAGGGAACTAGACAATTTATTGAGGCAGTGTGCCCCCGTTACCAAATACCATCTAGGTTCCACTTCTCTAGGCAGGCGATACCGAGAATGTACACGGACGTCAGAAAAAGACTCACCAGTGTCCTAAAAAATGCAGTTGTACCCAATGTCCACTTAACCACGGACATGTGGACAAGTGGAGCAGGGCAGGGTCAGGACTATATGACTGTGACAGCCCACTGGGTAGATGTATGGACTCCCGCCGCAAGAACAGCAGTGGCGGCACCAGTAGCAGCATCTCGCAAACGCCAACTCTTTCCTAGGCAGGCTACGCTTTGTATCACCGCTTTCCAGAATACGCACACAGCTGAAAACCTCTTACGGCAACTGAGGAAGATCATCGCGGAATGGCTTACCCCAATTGGACTCTCCTGTGGATTTGTGGCATCGGACAACGCCAGCAATATTGTGTGTGCATTAAATATGGGCAAATTCCAGCACGTCCCATGTTTTGCACATACCTTGAATTTGGTGGTGCAGAATTTTTTAAAAAACGACAGGGGCGTGCAAGAGATGCTGTCGGTGGCCAGAAAAATTGCGGGACACTTTCGGCATACAGGCACCACGTACAGAAGACTGGAGCACCACCAAAAACTACTGAACCTGCCCTGCCATCATCTGAAGCAAGAAGTGGTAACGAGGTGGAATTCAACCCTCTATATGCTTCAGAGGTTGGAGGAGCAGCAAAAGGCCATTCAAGCCTATACAATTGAGCACGATATAGTAGGTGGAATGCACCTGTCTCAAGTGCAGTGGAGAATGATTTCAACGTTGTGCAAGGTTCTGATGCCCTTTTAACTTGCCACACGTGAAGTCAGTTCAGACACTGCCAGCCTGAGTCAGGTCATTCCCCTCATCAGGCTTTTGCAGAAGAAGCTGGAGGCATTGAAGAAGGAGCTAAAAGGGAGCGATTCCGCTAGGCATGTGGGACTTGTGGATGCAGCCCTTAATTCGCTTAACAAGGATTCACGGGTGGTCAATCTGTTGAAATCAGAGCACTACATTTTGGCCACCGTGCTCGATCCTAGATTTAAAGCCTACCTTGGATCTCTTTTTCCGGCAGACACAGGTCTGCTGGGGTTGAAAGACCTGCTGGTGACAAAATTGTCAAGTCAAGCGGAACGCGACCGGTCAACATCTCCTCCTTCACATTCTCCCGCAACTGGGGGTGCGAGGAAAAGGCTCAGAATTCCGAGCCCACCCGCTGGCGGTGATGCAGGGCAGTCTGGAGCGACTGCTGATGCTGACATCTGGTCCGGACTGAAGGACCTGACAACGATTACGGACATGTCGTCTACTGTCACTGCATATGATTCTCTCAACATTGATAGAATGGTGGAGGATTATATGAGTGACCGCATCCAAGTAGGCACGTCACACAGTCCGTACTTATACTGGCAGGAAAAAGAGGCAATTTGGAGGCCCTTGCACAAACTGGCTTTATTCTACCTAAGTTGCCCTCCCACAAGTGTGTACTCCGAAAGAGTGTTTAGTGCCGCCGCTCACCTTGTCAGCAATCGGCGTACGAGGTTACATCCAGAAAATGTGGAGAAGATGATGTTCATTAAAATGAATTATAATCAATTCCTCCGCGGAGACATTGACCAGCAGCAATTGCCTCCACAAAGTACACAGGGAGCTGAGATGGTGGATTCCAGTGGGGACGAATTGATAATCTGTGAGGAGGGGGATGTACTTCTTTTTTGGGGGGGGTCCAAACCAACCCGTCATATCAGTCACAGTCGTGTGGCAGACCCTGTCACTGAAATGATGGGTTGGTTAAAGTGTGCATGTCCTGTTTTGTTTATACAACATAAGGGTGGGTGGGAGGGCCCAAGGACAATTCCATCTTGCACCTCTTTTTTCTTTTCTTTTTCTTTGCATCATGTGCTGATTGGGGAGGGTTTTTTGGAAGGGACATCCTGCGTGACACTGCAGTGCCACTCCTAGATGGGCCCGGTGTTTGTGTCGGCCACTAGGGTCGCTAATCTTACTCACACAGCTACCTCATTGCGCCTCTTTTTTTCTTTGCGTCATGTGCTGTTTGGGGAGGGTTTTTTGGAAGGGACATCCTGCGTGACACTGCAGTGCCACTCCTAGATGGGCCCGGTGTTTGTGTCGGCCACTAGGGTCGCTTATCTTACTCACACAGTGACCTCGGTGCAAATTTTAGGACTAAAAATAATATTGTGAGGTGTGAGGTATTCAGAATAGACTGAAAATGAGTGTAAATTATGGTTTTTGAGGTTAATAATACTTTGGGATCAAAATGACCCCCAAATTCTATGATTTAAGCTGTTTTTTAGTGTTTTTTGAAAAAAACACCCGAATCCAAAACACACCCGAATCCGACAAAAAAAATTCGGTGAGGTTTTGCCAAAACGCGTTCGAACCCAAAACACGGCCGCGGAACCGAACCCAAAACCAAAACACAAAACCCGAAAAATTTCAGGCGCTCATCTCTAGTGTATTCATGAAGAAGTGAAAAGTGTGGAGAAGTGAGCCAGTGGAGAAGCTGACCATGGCAACCAATCAGCATTAACGTAACATTTATAATTTGCATACTTTAAAATTATACAGAGCCATTGATTGGTTGCCATGGGCAACTTCTCCACTGACTCACTGCTCCACTCTTTTCACTGCTTCTTGAATAGAGCCCTATGTGTTTACAGAATATGTGTACCTACAACATTCTTACCTGCATCGCCAGCATCTGCATCTCTTGCCAGTGTGGTTTGTGTCCTGGCTGTGCTGGCTCTCTTTCGTACTGTTGAAATAGGAATTTTGACATTATGATCATTATATTGTGAATACATATTTACTCCAAAACATTATTGTGATGTGGACATATGAAGAACATTAAGACAATTAAACTAAACTTGGCTTATGCTTTTCTGGCTGACTTCATTGGGTGTGTATACTTTAATCATGAACCAATTACAACAAACAATCCATACCCTAACCATATCCATGACCCAGTTTTGTTGTCAGAGAATGCTAAAGCTGTGTCAGGGCATGCTGGAATATGTAGTTTCACAACAGCTGGAGGGCCGCAGTTTGGACATGCCTGCCCTAAGATGCATAATTAACAATATTATACAACTACAAAACCAACCTTGGAACTTTAACACAACAAGAATATTAGTCTGTTAGAAACATAAAAATTGGAGCCACAAATAACTAACAATAAACAAATATATTATTATCATTAAAAAATTTAAAAATTATTCTGCGGCAATAATCACATCTTGCACACAAAGGCCTATCCACAACAACATACATTAACCAAAAAAACATTAAATAAAATGGATTAAACATTCATGAAAACACATGAGTCACACTTCATTTAAATGAAAAAAAAAAAAAACCACCAAAAATTTTTTTATTTTTAATTTGATGCTGCAAAAGGGACAGGACAACTGCTAACTTCACAAGACAAAGGGAAATAACATAACTATTTATGCTAAAAAAAATCACCAACACATTTCAATAATTAAGCCACTTACAAACAGAATCAGCTACAATACATTTCACACAAATAAGGACAAAGCACATATGTTAAAATAATATAAATATTGTACCACAAACTCACCATCCTGCCTTGGACGATCCGAATCCCAGACATAAGTCGCACCAACCACTTCTGGCGGAATAAGGGACCGCACAGGCTCCTCCCAATCACGATATGACGCTCTGAAGGGATGGCCACCCCCTATTTGCCTGGCAGACTTTGCCTCCTTGGCCATCTTCACCTTGACACGGCGCTTGATATCGTAGAAACGCTTACGACACGTGTCCTCGGTCCTCCTCACCACACCCTCACTATTAACTGTCGCTACTACCTTCCCCCACAGAACACTCTTCCTGCGTGAAAGTACCTTGGCAGCATCATGCCCAAACAGCTGATGATAATGTTTCATCAGCTCCCGCACCAATGCGACATTCTCTGCATAGCTGAACTTTACATTGCGCCCAGTCTTTGTAGTGGTGCGTGGCTGCGGAGCCACAGCACCATCACTGTCACAATCACTCGAGGCTGCAGCAGCAACCTCCCCCTCCTCCTCACTAACCTCCTCCGCCTCACTCACCTCCTCCCTCTCACTCACCTCCTCCACCTCACTCACCTCCTCCACCTCACTCACCTCCTCCCTCTCACTCACCTCTGACTGGGACATATTCCGGACAAACAACAAATAACAATACTACCACTACACACCAAACACCAAACACACAGACACACTCACATACAATGACAATAGACTGAATTTTTTTTTTTACAAAGACAAAAAAGTAAACAGACTTTTAAATAACTACACAACAAGTATGACAAGACTACTTACACATACAGTACAGCACTCAGCAATCGCAAAAAAACACCTCCAAACCACAAAATACTCCAAACTACTCACACACACCAAACACCACTTCCTCTCACCTCTCCACTAGCTAAACCCACGAGGTTCGGACGGTTTGGGGCGGTTTTATAGTAATGAGCACAGACACTCCTCCATCAGGAAACAAACCAATCACGGACGAGTGACAAAAACGAAAGTTAGAACAAAATCGTGGCCGGGAACGGAACGGAAAAACTCTGCCGTGTCATTCAAATGGCGCATTCGTTAAAAAAAAAACCAACACGGCCGCAAAAACACAAAATCGTCCGCATTCTACCTTTAAAAAACACGAATGACATCGACATCGAAAAATGAGAAAAATCAAAATACGACAGCTTAGTAAATGAGGCGTAAAAAAAACAAAAAAGTTGCAAATTCACACATTCGATGTCGTTCGTGTTTAATTACACTCCAAATCGACACAGATACGAATTTTAGTAAATATACCCCCAAGAGAGTGTGTTCCGGCTTTTTCTTGTGTCTGTTTTTGATCAGGACAATTTGTTTTTGTGAGGGCCCCAGAGACGTTGAGCAAGGATCTGGAATGGGTTCTGATGGAGAGTACGGATTTGTAAGACCCCAGGATCAGCGCATCACTTTGGTCAAAGCTGGTATCAGTAAGAGATCTGTTAGTCACGGAGCTCGGAGGCAATGTGGAGGGTTATTGTCTGATGAATACTGCATATGTGTGCACTGCTATAATATAGTCGAAGACGGGTGCATCTAAAGATGTCAGTCAAACAGTAATATCGACATGAGCGGACATCTTTTGAGTGATTACCACTCATTAGTGGGTACGGTCTTAAACCAAGCAGAATGCTGGGTGTGCTCACAAGTACCTCAAGGACAGAGTAAATCGGGATTAGGGCCATACCCTTTAACAATAGATGAGGTACTCGAATTACGGGGGGGGGAGACCGGTGGACAAGAAATTCAATATATCTAGGCCCCCTAGCTTGAAACTCCACCAGTACCACGTAGATAGGTCACTGTTGTGCTTTAACGTGTCCAATTTCTGGACACCAGGAAATTGGGAAGTGACATGGAATAACCAGACAATGACCTTTTCACATACAGCTGATAAAATATCTATCAACTCCAAACTTGTACATAAGATAGCCGCAAGTGGGAAGTATTTTCGATACAGGTATACACATGGGATCAAAACCATGTGGGCTGGAAAAGTGTTGCAGGGGTATTGTGCCCACATCATCCAGCCCGATACTTGTGCTGAGCAAATGGGAGAACAGGGGACCGGTTTCTTTATAAGGAAAATATGTGATATGGTTTTGTTGCATTTTGTCCCTTATGTTCTTCCAGATGATGCCTACTTCATATGTGGAAGGAAAGCGTACAAGTGGCTTACTCCGAGCTCTGAAGGGTTTTGTTATATTGGCAGAGTACTACCAGAGGTTATGAACATTGCACACGACAAAATGAAAGAAATTCACCGCAACGCTCAGACCCTTATACTCTGTCGAAGTCACAAAAATATCACATAAAGAGAACATACAAACTACACACATATAAGTCGCTATACTTGCAAATATGCGCAGCGAGCACAGCAATATATGGTAACACATGCATTTACACGGACATGCCACAAAGATGAATTCGACACTTATTTCATACAGTACATAATCATAATAATATCAAGCGCCAGACATCATGATGATTTAAAATTATATCTAATGAAGTAATGTCATGTATGTGTGTTATTTGAACGAAACCAGATAGACCTGTCATGTTTACTATTGAAGCAACCATATTAATGTGTAGATTAATTTGATACTTGTTATTAAGTTATAGGACATTGCAACAAATAGTTATGATTACATGTATGAAAGCTAAAAATCACTCTTATTAGGACAGTGGACAGAAAGCTCACGCTAGCCCCTTTGGACGTCCCCAAGGCTGAACCTGTTCAGCATATACAAAGAGACTAGTGACTCATCATGAATGAGAGAGAGTCCCCTCCCCCAAACTAGATAACACATTGCTGATCACACAGGAAGGCAGTTCCTGTTTTGGTCTCAGAGTTGCTGTAAGGTCGGAGACGATGATGGAGTTATTGCCAGCTCAGTTCCTGTTTTGGTCTCAGCGTAAGATGGAGTCCTGGCATGATTTTAGAGAAAGAGAGAGACATAAGCATTGAGGGAATGGTATTGTATCGCTGGCCTGTAACTGTATGTAATTGTATGTAACTGTATGTTTTAACTGCTTACTGTGTGAGTGTAACCATGTAACTATAGGTTTACTGTACTTTGTAATATATATTGAATCCATATCATTTTAATAACAAATATATACATCAATGAGCTTGGGAACTCAGATAATGTGTGGGTGTATTGTTTTCTCTTATGAGATGCAGTGTTTTGCGATGTATAGCGCACATTCATGGGATATGATAATAAGAGGTGCAGGCGTTTACAATATATATTAGAGCGGGCATTTTAAATATTTGTGAGAAATCAATTTGGCATTCACAGATGAGGGCTCTTACGGGATATCAGGGTCTTAATGATGTACTGTACATTACAAACGCGGCTGTAATTGACCGACTCTGATGGACGAATTGCGAAGCTGATGAAAATAACATCCACGTTAATGTATTGTTGAGTTATCAGTAAGCCAATGATATGAAATTTCAAGGGACAATGCGTTTCTCATAATATTTATGATGCTAAAATGTATTTTTATTGTTGCAAAACAAGGTTCAAATAAGTCATATTGTGTTTGATTCAGATTGGATTGTTTATCTGTTAAGTAGGTTTGAAAGTTGCTGCATAGCCTTGATATAGTTGTTTTTTTTTAACTCAGGCCTAAAATTACTTCTGGTGCTTGTATGGTGTGTGATTTCTTTGTGACAAAGGAAGCCGCATGGTCTGTCCTCAATTTTGATCTAACCACATGGCCTGTCCACCATTTTGTGTGGCCCTCATGGATGTGGAAGGGGGAGGAGCAATGGCCATTTTGGGAAGGTCATTTTTCTAAATGGCTGATTTTCACTGCTCAGAATAATCAGCTTTCCTTGGTCACACCAAACACCATTTATGAGTTACCAATGCATTTATTAAAACTCATGCCATAGTCAATTACAAATAGTTTCAGCTGGGCCTAGTGAAAGTTAATAGATGAATACTTGATGCAAGAATTACACACAGATATAAACAAAGTTTTTTTTTCTTTTTCCTCCAGGATTTAGTTAAATCTGCTTGCTAGTTTAGGATAGCCATTGAAATGTTAATTAACCTGTGTAACTGCTTTTTCTTAGCAGTGAAAACCACTTTTACAGGCAGGCAAAAGCACATAGCTTTGATATGCAAATTAGAAGCACTGAATGGGTAAGGTGTCCCATAGGAGACCAGTGAATGGTATATTATATATAATATTATTATAATTATGTGTATATTTATATCAGTGTATGTTCTGCAAGATAGCTATCCAATCTGAATCATATCATTTAAATTATTGATTATTGCTAGAGTCATTATAGATCTGTGTGAAATAGGATACATTTGTTGCTATATAGTTCTACCTAAAATAACAGTGTTTAAGGAAGTAAGTATAAAGACACAAAATGCAGTTCTGGCCCAGTTGTAATAGGGTTAAATGGAACAAGTGTGTGTTGTGTTTAGTGGGCAATAGTTTAGCGCCCTGCACCCATCAGTGACCGGAGTGTGAGGTGTGCATGGGAAGCAATGGCGCACAGCTGCAGTGCTGTGCGCTACCTTGATGAAGACCGAAGTCTTCTGCCGCCGATTTCCAGGACCCTCTTCTTGCTTCTGGCTCTGTAAGGGGGACGGCGGCGCGGCTCCGGGACCAGACGACCGAGGCTGGGCCTGTGTTCGATCCTTCTGGAGCTAATGGTGTCCAGTAGCTTAGAAGCCCAAGCTAGCTGCAAGCAGGTAGGTTCGCTTCTCTCCCCTTAGTCCCTCGTTGCTGTGAGTCTGTTGCCAGCAGATCTCACTGAAAACAAAAAACCTAAAATAAACTTTCTTTTTCTAAGAGCTCAGGAGAGCCCCTAGTGTGCATCCAGCTCAGCCAGGCACAAAATTCTAACTGAGGTCTGGAGGAGGGTCATAGAGGGAGGAGCCAGTGCACACCAGGTAGTCCCAAAAGCTTTCTTTAGTTGTGCCCAGTCTCCTGCGGAGCCGCTATTCCCCATGGTCCTTACGGAGTTCCCAGCATCCACTACGGACTACGAGAAATAGATTTACCGGTGAGTAAAATCTTATTTTTTATTGCTCACATTTATCAAAGTTGTGTGAGTTGTTTTATTGCGTACGCACATTGGCCCTCATTCCGAGTTGTTCGCTCGGTAAAAATCTTTGCATCGCAGCGATTTTCCGCTTAATGCGCATGCGCAATGTCCGCACTGCGACTGCGCCAAGTAAATTTGCTATGCACTTAGTAATTTTACTCACGGCTTTTTCATCGTTCTGGCGATCATAATGTGATTGACAGGAAATGGGTGTTTCTGGGCGGAAACAGGCCGTTTTATGGGCGTGTGGGAAAAAACGCTACCGTTTCCGGAAAAAACGCAGGAGTGGCCGGAGAAACGGAGGAGTGTCTGGGCGAACGCTGGGAGTGTTTGTGACGTCAAACCAGGAACGACAAGCACTGAACTGATCGCAGATGCCGAGTAAGTCTGAAGCTACTCAGAAACTGCTACGAGGTGTGTAATCGCAATATTGCGAATACATCGTTCGCAATTTTACTATGCTAAGATTCACTCCTAGTAGGCGTAGGCTTAGCGTGTGCAAAGCTGCTAAAAACGGCTTGCGAGCGAACAACTCGGAATGAGGGCCATTGGTACACGTGGTACGGAATGTGAGGACAGCGTACAAAAAAAACGTGCATGTGGCGCAAGGCCGCACACGTGGCATAGAGGTACGCACGGTTGCGTAATTACACAAGCTTGCGTAGGGTTGTGTGTGCATAATAAAACCACACGATAGTTCGTTTAGTTTAAAGGTGGGACAGTAGCCACGCTACAATAGCACATAACTATCAGATTTCAAAAGCAGGTTACTCTAAATTTAGTTTAAAAACTGTATTGCCTCTGGGGTAAAGCTGCCTATCTGAATGAATTAAAATATTCTGTACAGAAAAATCAAAGTGTATTTGAGTGAGCGAACGTAGAAGTGAGTGGATATTGAACTAAAGTGGTCTAAAGTGGTCTAAAGTGGTCTGAAGTGGTAACACCGGGTCAGTAGAGGCCCGGCGGCGTAGGGTTCGCTACCCTGCGTGATTAGAACTGATGTGGTCTGAAGTGGTCTTAGTGGTATCCCATACAACTAAAGTGGTCTGGAGTGATCTAGGTTAAGTGGTCTACAGCAATCGTAGGGCATATAGATAACTAGTATCTATAGGCTGTGCTATTGCATTGCATGTCCGTGTGTTCTGCACAGCACAACGTGATACCATTGTGTCATATGCACTGTGGGAGAGCATACGCAGACGTGATTGCATAGACAAAAGGGGTTTTTCTTTGACAACGTCAGGAAATCTCCCTGGTGGGCTTCACTGGAAAGGGTGAAGGATAATTATCTAATTTCTCTGTTTTTCACCCTACAAACAATTCCAGTTGAAAGATACCGAAAAGGAATTTTTCGCTTCCTCTCTCAGGAAAATATTCCAAACAGAACTTCCACCGAAAGAAATTACGGTGTTGTAAGGTCTGATAGGAGCCCTAAGTTGGGTACATTGCCTTCCCTATCGACAGTGTATGGTAGTACTGGCCAACGTGGGCGGTGAGCGGGTGAAGAGCGCTCGGAGAACTTTCACCGTCACCTTATATTGAGTATTTTGGTGTTTGTGGGAAAAGGCCCACAATTATGGGAGCCAGTTGCTCAAGTAAGGGACGTTTAACCAGGGTTCAGGTTGAAGAGCCGCAGCCCAGGGGGTCAGCAAAGTTTCAAGGAAAAAGTATTATGTGTGGGAAATATGGTTCACACGCTGAAGACTTTTTGTCTGAATGGGAACGTATGACTGACAAAGATAGGGTACCATTCCCTAAGGTGAGCAGCTTTGAACCAGAGGTATTGCAGAACTTAAGGATAAGAATATGTCTGATAAAATCCCGAAAACAAAGGGTCAGACATACAAATTGTTTAAACCTGTGACAGCAAGAGGGGCTGGTGAGTTTGATCCTAAGGAATTGCAGGTGGTATGTCTAACCAAAGTCATATAAGACAAGAATGGAAATATAAGAACTGTTTGAACTTGTAGCAACAATAAATAAGTAGGAAGGAAAAAAAAAAGAGAATGCAAGTACACCGCCTTATGTAGATGTGGAAGCAGTTACGGCCAGCACACAAACTATAGAAAATAATAAAAATAATAAAAATATGACTGTAACCTATATATGTACTAATGAATGTTGAAGTTTTATTTAGGAGGAGAAGGTGACCTGATTGTTTTCAGCCATTTCTCATGCACCCAGAGGAGTATCCAACCAGTAAAAGAAGAGCAGTAGCCTGTGGGGAAGTGGCTGAGACCAGTGGAACAAGTAAGTATGGTATCATTTGTGTACATATATAGTAAACCCCCCCCCCCAAAAAAAAAAAAAAAAATCAAGAAAGTAACGTCAGAAATGGAGAAAAACCTGTCCGCACATTAGTATTTGCCAGTAGGAAAGCGGACAGAGACAAGGTAACCCCAGGGTATTTCTTTCAGTTACCATATAAGAAGTATTCATTCCTAGTAATGCCCCTAGTAAAGATGAGCTTGGAAATGTTTGTTGGACCATGTACAGACCCTTAATACGGGATGAGAAGGATTGAATGAAATACTTCGCATGACCTAGAAGCTTGTTAAACTTTTTTTTTGTTTTTTATCTCTTGCAGTAATAGAAAACTCTCCATCTGGATAAGACTACTGGTAAACACTAATTCGGCAAATGGGAGGTGGCTGTCTCTGTGCAAATGGACGGGCTCAATAAGGCATTGAGTGTCAGGGTGCAGACTTCTTTGCAAAATTGGAAAGGGGTCACAGTAGCTAATCTTAGATAGTGTGATATTGAACATCACAAGAATAGTGCTAGGCGCAGAAAACAACAGGTGGAGAGGTTGAGGACGGTAAGTTTACTGGCACATACAGGAAAGACCCATCAGTCCAAATCCCAGATCCCTAATGGTCAATAATATGTTACACTTGTAGGAAGGAAGGGCATTTTGCCAGAGATTGTAGGAGTAGTAGGACACATAGTCAATATAGATCCCCTAGACAGAAAACACAAGCCACATTATTAAACACATAGACGGGACCAAGGGACATATAGTGAGGAATCATAAGCCATATAGAAAACACAGATTCGGCTAATGGGAAGAACAAAATAAATGCAACTTACTAATGTTACATTTCACTGTTCTAGATGCATGTCCATCACAGGTGGAGGAAATTATCTCACAGATACCGGGTTCCCTATGAACTTAGGATGGACAGGACACTGGATTGATGGCTGGGATAGTCCCAGTAAAGATAAGACACACAGAATTTTTTTTTTAAGGGGAGTAGACCAAGTAGAGAATCACTTCCCCGTAGTGCCCAATCCAGTTGTCAAATTTTTATAAAATCTTCTTCACCTCTACAAACTCATCTGTCACCAACCTCTATTCTGTTTCTCTACAGTTTTTCTCTTCATCTTTTGCATTCACACAGGGTGGTACAATACATGGACCCAAGTACAGTTCAAACTCCACATGCCTAGGTCCTTCAGAGTTCTGCCCAAACTCAGTATATCTCAACAGCACGATGACACCAGTATTACTGCAGTGTGCCTTGTCATGCACAAAGGGTGGAAAATGGGAATACTGGTGAAGGGAAATTTTGTATAGACACTAATATGCCTGTTGGTGAATGGCAAATCTGACATTTTCTTTTTTCATTTTCTTCTTTCTCTCCTCTAGAGATGTTTCTTTTTTCTTTTTGTTTGAGTTATGCTCATGGTACTCTACATTGCAAACACACGATAGTTAAATTAAGATACAAAAAAAAATTGTGTTCCCTGCAGGAAGAGGCAGTCTGGAAGACAAAGGGGTATGGCCAGGAGTCCTCAGGACTGTGGGCAGGTGGACACGGTAAGCCAGTAGCCCCCAGAGCATACCTTCCAAGTCTAGCTGAGGTGGCACACGGTCTGACTCATCTAGGCAAAGAGGGTAGGTGCAGGCTGATGAGAGCCTACTGGTGTGCGCCAGGATTCTATTCTCATGCAGGTAAGAGAGCAATGACCTGTCTTACTTGCTTGAAGAAGAATATTGGTAAAGCAATACCAACAGAGCCATCCCATATCCCTCCTGCAGAAGGATCTTTTCAGGAAATACAAGTCGACTTCGTACAGTTAACACCCTTTAGGAATTATTGTTATGTATTGGTGTGCACTGATGTTTTCTCAAACTGGGTAGAGGCATTTCCTGCCGCCACAGATGCTGCTGTGTTTACCACAAAGAAAAATTGCGCAGAAATTTGTGTGTAGATAATGGTACCCCTAGAAGTAGGAGCAAAGCTTGAAATTTTACTATTGTGATCATAGATACTGACACTAGTATTATGTAGCTTCGGAACCACTCCCAGATCTTCACTCAACGAATCACCCTCTTTGAAATTTGTTTTTGTTTTGGTATTTGTGTCTTTTTGGTTGTTTTTGGAAGACAACCTCATGTCATGATTGATCCGCACAATGATCAGAAATACACCAATGAGGTGACAGTACAGTACCTTGTTGAGATGAGCCAGCATTTGAGAACTTGACAAAAGAACTTGAAACTGTTGATTGCTGGTATGCCAAATGCTAACTGTATTGATTGTGAACCAAGAGACTGTGTGATTGTTCTTACGCTCAGGTTGCCTAATAGACAGGTGGGAAGAACCATACCAAGTTTTGTTGACAGCACTAAAGGTCGCTGAAAGAGAGATTTGGGTCCACTCGTCCCACTGCAAGAAGGTCGCTGACCCGGAGAGAACTCGTGACAAAGTAGTTTATTGCTCACATTCATCGAGTTTGTGAACTGTGTGTTCAAAGAGCAAAGTGGAGGGCAAAGTGAACTGTGTGTTCCAAGTGAACTGTGTGTCCAAAGAGCAAGGCAAAGAGAACCTCGTATCACCAGAGACTCTGTTCCGTGAAGACTGAGAGGCGGCACTGTTGAACACTACCTGAGCGTACTAAAGGATTGCAGAAAGACCAGTCATTGTAATTGATTTGTTATGAACAAGAGTTGTTTTGTTCTATTTCTCTTTTCTCTCTTTCATTTATTTTTCAGGATATTCTATTTTTGCGAGGTTTTTTTTATGAGGAGTCGAGTGTGGGACTGGAACAGGTTCTGTAGGAAGGAGTGATCTCCTTATAGGATCCCAGGATTAGCCGATCAGTTTGTTAAAGTCAGAGAAAAATCAAAGTTCTAGTAGTTATGGAGTTCAGAGGTAATCAGGAACAATCACACAATGGCTATTCACACATTGCAGATAAAGAGCTCATTAATATATGTGGAAGAAAGGTTTATAAGTGGCTCTCCCCGAACTCCGAAGGTTTATGTTATTTAGGAAGGATACTACTTATAACCCTTGTTCAATTATTAAACAAACCTAGCATAAGTTCCAGAAATGGAAACAATGTTCAGAAAATTATAGGAATATGTAGATCATGAAAATTTTATATGTCACTGTCACGATTTGTTTGTGTCTTCTTCACCTACCCAGCAGAACATCAATTGAATCCAAACATCAGTGTACAAAGACATAGGTACATGTATGTGTGAAATGTTCATCGCAAATCAGACATTATAGGCCAAAACACTGTCCCAGCATACTCTATAGGTTGAATGTTGTCCCACACCCAACCAGTGGTCCCGTGACCGCCGAGTGCATATAGAGCATGTCTCGTCCTCCTCCCTGTCTTCCCCAAATATAGTCAAGTGTCTGATTTGCGAAATGCATACATACTTGTGTCTGGGTCACCGATTATGGTATGAAATATTTTTTTCTTATGTTAATAATTGATGGCAGTTATTGTTTGCTGCCAAAGGGTGGACTGTCGAAGTTAAAAAATCAGATAAAGAGAACATACAAACCACACACATATAAGTCGCTATACTTGCAAATACACGCAGCGAGCACAGCAATATATGGTAACACATGCATTTACACGGACATGCCACAGAGATGGATTCGACACTTATTTCATACAGTACATAATTATAATAATATCAAGCGCCAGACATCATGATGATTTAAAATTATATCTAATGAAGTAATGTCATGTATGTGTATTATTTGAACGAAACCAGATAGACCTGTCATGTTTACTATTGAAGCAACCATATTAATGTGTAGATTAATTTGATACTTGTTATTAAGTTATAGGACATTGCAACAAATAGTTATGATTACATGTATGAAAGCTAAAAATCACTCTTATTAGGACAGTGGACAGGAAGCTCAGGCCAGCCCCTATGGACGTCCCCAAGGCTGAACCTGTTCAGCATATACAAAGAGACTAGTGACTCATTATGAATGAGAGAGAGTCCCCTCCCCCAAACTAGATAACACATTGCTGATCACACAGGAATGCAGTTCCTGTTTTGGTCTCAGAGTTGCTGTAAGGTCGGAGACGATGATGGAGTTATTGCCTGCTCAGTTCCTGTTTTGGTCTCAGCGTAAGATGGAGTCCCGGCATGATTTTAGAGAAAGAGAGAGACATAAGCATTGAGGGAATGGTATTGTATCGCTGGCCTGTAACTGTATGTAATTATATGTAACTGTATGTTTTAACTGCTTACTGTGTGAGTGTAACCATGTAACTATAGGTATACTGTACTTTGTAATATATATTGAATCCATATCCTTTTAATAACAAATATATACATCAATGAGCTTTGGAACACAGATAATGTGTGGGTGTAACGGGGGTCATTCCGAGTTGTTCACTCGTTATTTTTTTTTCGCAACGGAGCGATTTGTCACGAATGCGCATGCGCAATGTCCGCAGTGCAACTGCGCCAAGTAAATTTGCTATGCAGTTAGGTATTTTACTCACGGCATTATGAGGTTTTTTCTTCGTTCTGGTGATCGTAATGTGATTGACAGGAAGTGGGTGTTTCTGGGCGGAAACTGGCCGTTTTATGGGTGTGTGCGGAAAAACGCTACCGTTTATGGGAAAAACGCGGGAGTGGCTGGAGAAACAGAGGAGTGTCTGGGCGAAAGCTGGGTGTGTTTGTGACGTCAAACCAGGAACGACAAGCACTGAACTGATCGCAGATGCCGAGTAGGTTTGAAGCTACTCAGAAACTGCTAAGAGGTGTGTAATCGCAGTTTTGAGAATCTTTCGTTCGCAATTTTACTAAGCTAAGATTCACTCCCAGTAGGCGGCGGCTTAGCGTGTGCAATGCTGCTAAAAGCAGCTTGCGAGCGAACAACTCGGAATGAGGGCCATTGTTTTCTCTTATGGGATGCAGTGTTTTGCGATGTATAGCGCACATTCATGGGATATGGTAATAAGAGGTGCAGGCGTTTACAATATATATTAGACTGGGCATTTTAAATATTTGTGAGAAATCAATTTGGCATTCACAACTCATACACATTACGAACACATTGTCAAGAGACACCTCACAGATGGGACAGAGCACGCAGCCTCTGATTTGATCCATTAATCCACCGGGATTCAAATTCTTCTCACATTAGATATCACCCGTACTGCCAGAGGAATTATAAATTATAGTTACATCCATGTGCTGGCAAACTTGATAGATAATATCACCGAGATGTATGATGACACCTTCAAGTATACTGGTAGGGAGCTACAGGCCTACAAGAAGGAGCTGGTCCAACACAGGATGGTCTTGAATTATGTCACGGCTGTGACAGGTGGGTACTGTGTTACTCTGGCAACTCAATATGGTGTGAAGTACTGTACGTATATTACGAATAGTACTGAAGACCCAACGGAGATCATCAATCAAAAGATGGACGAGATCTTGCAGTTGAAGTGGGAGTTCAGAAGGAAACACAACCTTACCTTGACGGCTGTGGATAATGAATTGACCGGCGGGGCCTCATGGTTGAACCCACTCAAGTGGTTCTCTGGATTAGGAGAGTGGGCGCAAAATGTAATTGCAAGTGTGGGAAAGTTTCTACTCTGTATCCTGCGTGTCATCATAATTATTGGTCTGATATCAGATGTGTTTGAATTTTGACGAGGTGCAAAGATAGGACAAATTTGATGATTCTAAGGAGCGAGGGCGTTGTAACAGTGGCAGATTTGATATATGACCCATCTGTAGAAACAGTGTTGTGATAAGGATTGAAAATTAATTTCATGGCCTGTTTCACCATTTTTCTGTTTTCCCCTCTACCCAGAAACATCCAACCGGAAAAGACTTCAACAATACCCAAATTTATGTAAATGTATTTTTATATGTCTTACCCTCATCTCTGCAATCTTCAATTAATGGCACACATAATCGATAAATGTTATCCACATATAATAGCATACACATACATTTCCCCTCCATGTATCATCAGATAAATGTGCTCCCCATTTGTTGGTATAAGAAGCCGGAAAGGTTAGGGCTAATGGCCCTTGCCTGAAAAGAGCTCGGTAGTGTTTGTTTGCCCATGTACAGACCCTTAATACGGGATGAGAAGGATTTAATGTATACTTTGCAATACCTCGAAGCTTACTTAGAACATATAAGGCACGATGATACATGCCCCTCAGACATTAATTCATTTATGCAAATTTTTCCTATCCCACTAGGCTATATATTTCCCACCTGCAAATCTTCACTCGGTCACCCGAACTTTGTATATAATATATATGTAATATTTTCAGTTTTATTAGTTATGTGTGGCAGTTATTGTTTACTGCCAAAGGGTGGACTGTCGAAGCCGAAAATATTATACCCACATGCATCAAGTACAAACAACACACAGAGTGGCCTCCGTGCGTTTGCTTGTTCTGCCGTGCGTGCACATGCCCGCACGCTGTGTACATTGGCTCACAAAGTACTGCTTATTAGCGCGTGGTATGAGTAAATATGGTAGCATACGCATTCACATGGAAAAGCCACAAAGACATAACTGACATTTCATCCACGTAGTGCATAATTTACACATAGCCCACACACACCACACCAGCAAGTTACATTTACTTTAGAAATGGAACAACAGAGATATTCAACTTTACAGGTTATGAGGGGACAGAATTAGGTTAGGAGGTGGTGTTTGGTATCCAGTTGTACAGTATTTCAAGGGCAATATTTTGATGGCAGTTTGCAGACGGTAGCACGCTCCTGCGCATAGATATGCACAGGAGTAAAATATTAATATTACACTGTATTTACTGTGCTCTTGATATTCGGCGGGAACCCAGTGGAGGACAGCTGCAAGTGCACCTGGACCAGGCATCGCCCACCTATTCAAACCGACCTATGACCCCTCATGTACTGTAAATGACCAGCCCTTTAACCTATGGATGAAGAGATTACAGTTTCCTTTGTTTCATGCTTTGGACCATTGTATAAAAACCAAGCCTCCTGGCCGGTCTCAGTCTATTCTCTGACGGTCATCTATCCAGATTGACTGAGGACCGGAACCGGTGGCGCAGGCGAACAAATGTATGTATACATTGGTTGTAGCCTTTTTCTCTTGTGTTATTGTATTTCTGTTGTACCCCCTTTTAAGTAAATATTTGTTGCTGGGTTGGACCACAACATTACATATACAATTGGTGTCACATTTCCTTTCCTGTTAGGGGTTAAAGTGTATAGGCCGCACGTGTAGCTATTTTGTGCTTACAGCGTGACGGTGTGCTTACGCAACGTGTACGCATTTCATAGATGTTTAACCCACACACGCTTAGAGGTTGCAACAGCCTGAACATTTCTGTATTTAAGGTATTGCTTTTTCTTCCTGTTAGTTAATCGAGCTTAACACTCCGGACTGGCCAAGAAGGGCCTGGTACGCGGACCTTCTGGAGATGCTCCTCAAAGACCTGTGGCCTCTATCTCTTCATGAGGATCTTCTGCAACAGGGATCGTCGTCTATAAAGACTTACCATGGTTACTTTTGATGGCATGGAAGTTGAATGGCTGATTCTAGTCAGAGGATGGATCGCTGACAAGGTTATCCCGACTATGATCCAAGCCAGAAAGGGGGTAATGTCTAAACATTACCACCGTATTTGGACAAAAATATGTCTCTTGGTGTGAGTGCAGACATTATTCTACAGTGTAATTTTATCTGGGATGTTTCCTGCTTTTTCTGCAGACAAGTGTGGATGTGGGCCTATTTCTGGGCTCCATAAAAGTCCAGATTTTGGCCTATTCCATTTTCTCTCAGAAACAATTGGCTTCTCTCCCTGTGGTCCAGACGTTCTTGAAAGTTGTTCTGCACATCCAACTTCCCTTTGTGCCTCCCACGGCACCTTGGGATCTCACTTTGATGCTGCAGTTCCTCCAATCAGACTGGTTTGAACCGTTTTAGGAAGTGGATGTAAAATATCTTACGTGGAAGACCATCACACTGTTGGCCTTGGATTCAGCAAGACGTGTGTCGGAGCTGGGGGTGTTGCCTCACAGGAGCCCCTACTTAATTTTCCATGAGGACAGAGCTGAACTCAGAACTCCTCAGCAATTTCTTCCTAAAGTGGTGTCGGCGTTTCACATCAACCAACTAATTGTGGTTCCAGTTGTCACAGACACCTCTGCTACTTCAAAGTCTGTGGATGTTGTGAGGGCTTTGAAGGTGTACGTAAAACGAACAGCTCGTCACAGAAAATTGAACTCGCTGTTTGTTCTTTATGATCAAAATAAAATTCAAAGCAGTCCATTGCATGCTGGATTACGCTCACTGTCCAGCATGCTTATTCCATGGCAGGCTTGCCAGTTCCAAAATCTGTACAGGCCCACTATACTAGTTCTGTGGGTTCTTACAGGGCGGCTGCCCGGGGTGTCTCGGCTTTATAGCTCTGCCAAGCAGCTACTTGGTCAGGTTCGAACATGTTTGCTAAGATCTACAAGTTCGATACTTTGGCTTCTGAGGACCTTCAGGTTGGTCAATCAGTTCTGCAGGAACCTCAGCACTCTCCCACATGATTTGGGAGCTTTGGTACATCCCCATGGTACTAAATGCAACCCCTGGGCCAAATGTAATATAGTGAGTGTTTCAAAAAGTGAGAGATTTGGTAAGGTTTTGCAGTTTTTTTTAAAGTGGCAATCATTTACATAGCAATAACAACCTGGTTGTGCAGTGTGAATGATTGCCACATTTAAAAAAACCTGCAAAACCTTACCAAATCTCTCACTTTCTGAAACTCTCACTCTATTACATTTGGCCCCCAGCATCCTCTAGGACGTAAGAGAAAATAGGATTTTAATTACCTACCGGTAAATCCTTTTCTCGTAGTCCGTAGAGAAAACTGGGCACCCGTCCGCTGCTTTGTTTTTCCTGCACTGTTACTTGGTTCAGTATTGTTGGTTCAGCTGTTGCTGTTCCTGTTTAAAGTAGGGTTAGCATAGATTTCCTCTTGTTTGTGTGTGCTGGTTCGGAATCTCACCACTATCCTTTTATATTCTTCTCTCAAAGTATGTCCGTCTCCTCGGACACAGTTTCCTAGACTAAGTCTGGTAGGAGGGGCATAGATGGAGGAGCCTGCCCACACTCTCAAATTCTTAAAGTGCCCATGGCTCCTAGTGAACCCGTCTATACCCCAATGGTACTAAATGGAACCCCAGTATCCTCTACAGACTACAAGTAAAAGGATTTACCAGTAGGTAATTAAAATCCTATTTTTCTATTGGCTAAAAATACATTGGGTATGATATGTCAGCGTTTGGAATGCCAGTGGTCAGAAGACCACCACGGCATCCCGGTATACTTACCTTCCCCCAGTGTTACCCTAACCCTTCCTTCCTGCAGCCTAAACCAAACCCTCCCTCGACCCTCAGCCTAACCTTAACCATCCCCGGCAGTGCCTAAACTTAATCCCCCATTATTTACACCCAACCCTCCCCTTACCCCCCACTGCCTAACCCTAACACTCCCCAAGGGTGTATAAACCTAACACCTCCCCCCCACCTCCTCCAGCACCGGGCTTGTGATACTTGTCAAGATGCCAGCACCGGCATTCCAAGAAGTGTCATGATTCCGACATCTGCATTTCGACTGCCTGAAACCTAACTGCTGGGAACCTGACCGGATCTCATAAACATATGTTCTGAGCCAGCACTGACAGCCATAGCAAAATAAACTTAATAGCTAAACAACTAATTAACTATATGCAAAATGTATAGAGAGAGAAAAGAAGAGGACAGGGGACAGAACCTTGGGGTACACCTACAATTACCATCACTTATGGCTGAAATGATTGGTTTGTTTGGACCCCCACAAAAGAAACTGGCAATGGGCAGTGCACAAACTGGCTTTAGTAATTTAAATATGCATGATGTCATCATCAGTATCCGATTCCTCACCCCCATCAGTGTATAAATCCTGTTCTTCACAGACTATTATTTCGTCCCCGCTGGAATCCACCATCACAGTTCACTCTCTACTTTTTGGAGGTAATTGTTGGTAAAGGTCTTCCTCGTGGAATTTGTAATTCATTTTGATGGACATCATCTTTTCCACATTTAGGGGAAGTAACCTCCTACGCCGATTGCTCACAAGGTTCCCGGCTGGGCTAAAAACTCTTTCTGAGTGCACACTCGAGTGTGGGCAACTTGAGTTAAACAAAGCCATTTGTGCAAGGGCTTCCAAATTGCCTCTATTTCCTGCCAGTATTGAAGTGGACTGTCTGACATGCCTATTTGGATGCTACCACTGAAAAAAATCATCAACCATCCTTTCAATGGTGACAGCATCCTATGCAGTGACACTAGACAGGTCAGTAATTGTAGTCAGCTTCTTCAGTCCGGATCAGATGTCAAATCTTGTTCCTGACTAATCTGCATCACTGCCAGGAGGTCGCTTAGAAAACTCTAGTTTTTCCTCACAACTGCAGTTAACATAGTAATACAGGTTGAGTATCCCATATCCAAATATTCCGCAATACGGAATATTCCGAAATACGGACTTTTTTGACTGAGAGTGAGATAGTGAAACCTTTGTTTTTTGATGGCTCAATGTACACAAACTTTGTTTAAAACACAAAGTTATTAAAAATATTGTATTAAATGACCTTCAGGCTGTGTGTACAAGGTGTATATGAAACATAAATGAATTGTGTGAATGTACACACACTTTGTTTAATGCACAAAGTTATAAAAAATATTGGCTAAAATTACCTTCAGGTTGTGTGTATAAGGTGTATATGAAACATAAATGCATTCTGTGCTTATATTTAGGTCCCATCACCATGATATCTCATTATGGTATGCAATTATTCCAAAATACGGAAAAATCCCATATCCAAAATTCCTCTGGTCCCAAGCATTTTGGATAAGGGATACTCAACCTGTATAGTTTTTGAGGTTGAAGAAAGACAATTTGTCCATCGAGTTCAACTTACTAGTAGGAGATCACTAATTTAACTGTTATGTCTATTTTTTTTAGTTATTTTATTATTAAAGTGCATGATTTACCCACCATAACCCTGAATATCCTTATCCATAAGGAATTTATCTATCCTATTCTTAAAAGTAGTGACCGAGTCCACCATTACTACTTTCTCAGGCCGGGAATACCAAATACATATTGCCCTTACTGTGAAGAAACCCTTCCATCTCAGAGTGCTAAATCTCTTCTCCTCTGTCCTAAGCTGGTGTCCTCGTGTCCTTTGTGGTGATCTTACCAAAAACAAATCCCCTCCTAGCTCTGTGTATTGACCCCTTATATATTTGTAAATATTAATCATGTACACTCTTAATCTCCTTTTTTCTAGTGTAAACATGGATAGCCTATCAAGCCTTTCCTTGTATTCTTGCGTCTCCATCCCCTTCAATTTGGTTGCCCGTCTTTGAACCTTTTCTAGTTCCAGGATATAATTTTTATAGTATGGTGCCCATAGTTGTGCACAGTATTCGAGATGTAGCCACACCAGTGATTTGTACAATGGTAGTATTACACTCTCATCCCTTGCATAAATTCCACAGCGAAAATGAAGGAGGAGATGTTGCCATGTCATGTTCCGCTTGAGCTAATAATTTTATCACCAACAGCTATTTGCATCTCTGCAGATTTGTGTCCATCAAAAACAAAGATACAACATAGGCTTTAAATTTAGGATCGCCAAAATATAGTGATCTAATTTCAAGAGATTGACAAAATTTGAATCCTGGCAAAGCAAATGAAGGGCTTCATCTACAAGTTAGTGGAATCAGGAATCGCTCTGTCTGAACTAACTTTACATGTGGCAACTTTGCAGGGTTTGAGAACCTCACACATGGAAATTATTCTCTACTGCGCTTGACTTGGGTGCATTCTTGCTCCTTTCCCTATGTCATAGGTGGATGTGTATGCCTGAATGCCTTTTGCTGCTCCTCCATCCTCTGAAGCATATAAAAGGTAGAATTCCACCTCATTACTACCTCCTGCTTCAAGTGATGGCAAGGCAAGTTCAAAACTGTTTGCTTGCACTACAGTCTTCGACATGCAGTTGCTGAATGTTGAAAATGTCCTGAAAATTTTCGGGCCACTGGCAGCATCTGCTGCATGCCCCTGTCATGTTTTTTTTTTTAATTCTGCACCACCAAATTAATTGTGTGAGCAAAACATGGGACGTGTTGGAATTTGCCCAGATGTAATGCTCTCACAATATTGGTGGAATCGTCAGATTTCACAAATCCTGAGGAGAGTCCAAGTGGTTAAGCTGTTGTGCAGTGATGTCTCTTAGTTTTTCTAAGAGGTTCTCAGGGGTGTGCCTCTTACTGAAACTGAAATAACTCCACACAGAAGAGGTGGATTTTTTTTGTCTTTTGCCCAGACATGACAATGGGCTTTTTCCTACAACAACTGTCTCCACTGGTGCCTTATTTAAACAAACCACATCTCCATCATCAGAATCCTCATCATCAACATCCTCATTACTGCCAGCTACATTAATATCCTCCTCATCCTGGTGTACTTCTACAGTAAAATCCTCAATTTCAATGTCGGCACATTGACTGGCACTGCTCCTCCCAACACTTGCAGATGGTGTACAAATAGTGGAAGGAGCCTCCTCTTCCTGTACAGTATTGGAAGGGTCAGGCTAATACATCACAACCGCAAACACACTTGGACTCTCATTGGGGATTGGTGATATTTCTGAATGCACAGTTGGTTCCTGTGCCTTAACAAGTTTCATTTTTTTAACTTTTCTACAGGGAGGAGTGCTTACATCATCATTATGAGACGCAGAAACACCAATCATAAATGCAGGCCAAGGCCTTTGCCTTTCCTTGCCACTTTGTGTAGTGAATGGCATATTGCCAATTTTACGTTTCTAGTTAGCTAGCTTTACTTTTTGTTTTTTATTTATCAAAGTAAAATATTGCTTCTATGATTTTACATGCCCTCTATGCCTTTGGGAATTGGCCTTAGCAGATGACATTAATGGACTTGCATTGTCAATGTCATATATAGGAATAAAAAGGGTTTAGGTTGCCTGCGCTGAATCCAATCCTTTATGTATAAACAGTTTATTACGGGTATATGAAAACCGCCCGTGCTGTTCAAATATGATGTGAACCATTCAGTTTCATATAATTTCACCAGACACTTATACTAAATGGCTATTATATATTATAAAATCCTCATCATAATATATCATTAATGATAAAATCACAAGCCGGTTTTATGGACAACCACCCTTCAGCTTGATATCTCTCTGTGGCTTGCCCCGTGGGCAGACACTTACTTTAGTGTTCTCACCCGTAGTCCCAAAAAGGTATCTTTTCCACGAAGCTCACTATGTGCAATATGGTTTTCCACGTAACATCCACTTATGTGCAATCAGGTTTAAACGACACACCAAACTTACATTTTACTTCGATCTCGCGTGCTCCAAAAGGTTTCTTTAGGTCCCCGTTTCTTTAATAGAATCAAACTGAACCGTGTGGATCCAGAGATAAAAGATTTATTTTAACATAAAATATGGTTAAAAATCCAGGTACATCTTTTCGGTCAATAACAGGATGGTCAAATAGCACACTTAGCCCAGGTGTCCGTACATGCTGCAGTCCGTCATCGGCGCCGGGGCAACGGATGTTAAATGCGGCTCAGACTCCCCCTGAAGTGGCTTCCAGAGCTCCTGGAAATGACGGCCTCAACGCGTTTCAGATAATACTTTATCCTTTTTCTAGAGATGCCGTCCTGCACTTCCTTCCTGACATTTATCCTCCAGGGTCTCAGGTCATCTGACCCATATTCTCCAATCTTAGACAACCTATATCTGGCTTATTCAATCAATTCATCAGTCAGACACACCTTTCTACTTTAAACCTCTATATTATTGGTAGAACGTATTTTACACAGTATACACAAGCTTTTACATTCTCATTTAAACATAGCCTCGTTATTCAAATCCTAGTTTAAACATCAGTAATATAGCAGATCTATTACAAACTTGCTACTATGATACATTAAATAAAATTCCACAGTAACCTTACTATAGTCATCACATCCATTATTTATGTACATTGGACACATACAGCCAGGGATAATAAAAGGGACAAAAAGAAAACAAGTATCAGATATTTCATCATAATAACATCTTTCCCCCAATTTATGGCTTACATGTCATAGGAACCATTTAGATTCAAAATCAACGTTTAACCCATTGGGGGTCAGTGTTCTCATCTCATATATAGTGCGCATCTCCAGCCTCGCTAGTGCTGCTTCCACATCCTTGGTGCGCCAATTACATTTCCCTAATTTTATACCACAAAATGATTTGAAATCTTTAATATCACATTTTTGATTATCCCTAAAGTGCACAGATACACTATGGTTCTCAAACCCCTTTCTAATATTTCTAACGTGTTCGGATAGTCTTTCTTTCAACCTTCTACCTGTACGTCCGATATATTGGACTCCGCACTGGCACTCTAAAAGGTATATAACATTTTTGTTGTTACAGGAGATAAAGTCTTTAATCTTGAATTCCACATTTGTAATATTGGACTTATACTCCGTTACCTGATCCTGGGTTTTACAATTTTTGCACATTAAACATTGGCCACATCTATAAAAACCTTTTGAGGTAATTCTAGTGGTCATTTTTTGTACTGGCAGAGCGCTTTTCACCAATTTTGACCGTAAATTTTCCGCTCTTCTATATATGAATTTAGGGCGGTTTGAAATAAAAAAATTTAAAAGTGGATCTCTTTCAAGAATCCCCCAATGTTTTTTAATAATTTTTTCCACCTGTTGGTATTGTGAAGAATATGAGGTAATAAATGACACCTCTTTATTCTGATTACATTTATTGTTTTTGTTCTTCCCATGCAACATTTTAGAGATGAAGAGATTTGCATAGCTGGGTGCCAGCCTAGTGCCCATCGCAGTTCCGGACGTCTGCATAAAGAAGTCTCCCTCATACCAAAAAAAGTTATTGTTTAGGATGAACGAGGTCCCTTCTAAAATGAATTCCTGTTCTTTAGCGGTAACCTGATGTTTCTCTAAATTATATTTAATCGCCTCCAAACCTAGAGTATGTTGGATGATAGTATATAGTGAGGTGACGTCGGCCGTCACCAATATGTAATGTGGTAACCATACTATTTCATCCAATTTTTTGATTACAGCGATAGTGTCTTTAATGTAAGATTTGGTAAGATGTACCATGGGTTGAATTTTATGATCCAGGAAACAAGAGAGGTTTGATGTAATTGAATTAACTCCTGCTACTATTGGGCGGCCTGGGGGTTTATCCATATTTTTGTGTATTTTTGGCAACATATATATCACTGGAATAGCTGGTTTGTCCAACCGGATAAAACCCGCTTCTTCCTCTGTTAACACTTCCATGGTGGTATACAGTGCCAAAAATACTTCTAATTTCTTTTGAATATTATTAGTGGGATCTCCTCTTAGTTTTTTATAGGTATCCTTATCTGCTAACTGTCTTAAAACCTCTTGATGGTAGTCATCCCTGTTCAGGATAACTACCCCCCACCCCCCCTTATCCGCCGGTTTGATAATGATTTCATTGTTCTTTTTAAGGGTATTAATTGCCATTTTCTCCCCTCGTGTTAAATTGGGGGATTTTTTTGTTGTAAATTTGGTACGGCTCAGGTCTTCTTTAACTAATGACTCGAATGCCTCTACGAAGCATCCTTTTTTATGTTTAGGGAAAAATGTAGATTTTTTACAGAACACTTTTATATTTAAATCTGACTGTGGTGTATCTGAATGTTCCTTATCCTCAAAGAATCGTTTAAGGGATAATTTTCTAATAAATCTTTGTAAATCGATGAATGTTTCAAATTCATCCGTTTTACTCGATGGAGCAAATTTTAAGCCCCTTTCCAACAGGGACTTCTCATCTTTAGTAAGTGTATATTTACTTAAATTAAAGATCTTTGTTTTACCTAAATTTTCCTGATTACTATTGATCTCCTTATTATCACTGGTAACAAGCTCTTTCTCTGTGGGGACCTTACTCAAACACTTATGTGATTTACTGTGTTTACCTGCCCGACATCCTCTCTTTTTTCTAAGGTCCTTTTGTGATTTTATGGGTAATACCCTCTCCTCTGATCCCTGTCTAAAAAAGATCTCGTATGATGTGATGATCTATTCCTATGTCCCGAAATCCATTCCCTGTCTGTGCCATTTCTATCAGTTCTTCTATCCGTAATTTCGATCCGATTCCGTACCCCTCTATGCTCAGATCTATTGTCATAGATTCTTCTTTGATATTGTTCTTTGCCCCTATAGGGACTCTTATCGTCCCTAGGTAGTGGAGTCCTCAACCTCTCCTTATTCCGGTAAATATACACTTACTAAAGATGAGAAGTCCCTGTTGGAAAAGGGCTTAAATTTTGCTCCATCGAGTAAAACGGATGAATTTGAAACATTCATCAATTTAGAAAGATTTATTAGAAAATTATCCCTTAAACGATTCTTTGAGGATAAGGAACATTCAGATACACCACAGTCAGATTTAAATATAAAAGTGTTCCGTAAAAAATCTACATTTTTCCCTAAACATAAAAAAGGATGCTTCGTAGAGGCATTCGAGTCATTAGTTAAAGAAGACCTGAGCCGTACCAAATTTACAACAAAAAAATCCCCCAATTTAACACGAGGGGAGAAAATGGCAATTAATACCCTTAAAAAGAACAATGAAATCATTATCAAACCGGCGGATAAGGGGGGGGGGGGGGTAGTTATCCTGAACAGGGATGACTACCATCAAGAGGTTTTAAGACAGTTAGCAGATAAGGATACCTATAAAAAACTAAGAGGAGATCCCACTAATAATATTCAAAAGAAATTAGAAGTATTTTTGGCACTGTATACCACCACGGAAGTGTTAACAGAGGAAGAAGCGGGTTTTATCCGGTTGGACAAACCAGCTATTCCAGTGATATATATGTTGCCAAAAATACACAAAAATATGGATAAACCCCCAGGCCGCCCAATAGTAGCTGGAGTTAATTCAATTACATCAAACCTCTCTTGTTTCCTGGATCATAAAATTCAACCCATGGTACATCTTACCAAATCTTACATTAAAGACACTATCGCTGTAATCAAAAAATTGGATGAAATAGTATGGTTACCACATTACATATTGGTGACGGCCGACGTCACCTCACTATATACTATCATCCAACATACTCTAGGTTTGGAGGCGATTAAATATCATTTAGAGAAACATCAGGTTACCGCTAAAGAACAGGAATTCATTTTAGAAGGGACCTCGTTCATCCTAAGCAATAACTTTTTTTGGTATGAGGGAGATTTCTTTATGCAGACGTCCGGAACTGCGATGGGCACTAGGCTGGCACCCAGCTATGCAAATCTCTTCATGGCACATTGGGAGGACAAACAGACAAACACATATGGGCAGGTCACCCATGGGGTGCCAGCCTAGTGTCCTGGTTTCCGGTATGTGGACGATATTATGTTTATATAGGGTGGTACAGAAAGTACCCTTCTAGAATTCTGTACTTTTATTAACTCTAATGATAAACATATAGAGTTGACATTTGTAACTAGTAAGGCGGAGATAAATTTCTTGGACCTAACGATATTCCCGGAAGGGGATAAATTAGGGACCAAGAATTACTCAAAACCGACCGACTGCAACTCTTATATTAATTCCAGTAGTAACCATCATGTAAATTGGATTAGGAGTATACCGAATAGCCAATTTCAACGACTGAGAAGAAATTGCTCCAATTTAGAATCCTATGAAGATCAGGCAAACATCATGGAGGAACAATTCCTTTGTAAAGGTTTTGAATCAAATACTATTAGAGAAGTCAGAATGAAATGCTCTGAGATGGACAGGCATAAAATGTTGCATGGGAAGAACAAAAACAATAAATGTAATCAGAATAAAGAGGTGTCATTTATTACCTCATATTCTTCACAATACCAACAGGTGGAAAAAATTATTAAAAAACATTGGGGGATTCTTGAAAGAGATCCACTTTTAATTTTTTTATTTCAAACCGCCCTAGATTCATATATAGAAGAGCGGAAAATTTACGGTCAAAATTGGTGAAAAGCGCTCTGCCAATACAAAAAATGACCACTAGAATTACCTCAAAAGGTTTTTATAGATGTGGCCAATGTTTAATGTGCAAAAATTGTAAAACCCAGGATAAGGTAACGGAGTATAAGTCCAATATTACAAATGTGGAATACAAGATTAAAGACTTTATCTCCTGTAACAACAAAAATGTTATATACCTTTTAGAGTGCCAGTGCGGGGTCCAATATATCGGACGTACAGGTAGAAGGTTGAAAGAAAGACTATCCGAACACGTTAGAAATATTAGAAAGGGGTTTGAGAACCATAGTGTATCTGTGCACTTTAGGGATAATCAAAAATGTGATATTAAAGATTTTAAATCATTTTGTGGTATAAAATTAGGGAAATGTAATTGGTGCACCAAGGATGTGGAAGCAGCACTAGCGAGGCTGGAGATGCGCACTTTATATGAGATGAGAACACTGACCCCCAATGGGTTAAACGTTGATTTTGAATCTAAATGGTTCCTATGACATGTAAGCCATAAATTGGGGGAAAGATGTTATTATGATGAAATATCTGATACTTGTTTTCTTTTTGTCCCTTTTATTATCCCTGGCTGTATGTGTCCAATGTACATAAATAATGGATGTGATGACTATAGTTAGGTTACTGTGGAATTTTATTTAATGTATCACAGTAGCAAGTTTGTAATAGATCTGCTATATTACTGATGTTTAAACTAGGATTTGAATAACGAGGCTATGTTTAAATGAGAATGTAAAATCTTGTGTATACTGTGTAAAATACGTTCTACCAGTAATATAGAGGTTTAAAGTTAGAAAGGTGTGTCTGACTGATGAAATGATTGAATAAGCCAGATATAGGTCGTCTAAGATTGGAGAATATGGGTCAGATGACCTGAGACCCTGGAGGATAAATGTCAGGAAGGAAGTGCAGGACGGCATCTCTTGAAACAGGATAAAGTATTATCTGAAACGCGTTGAGGCCATCATTTCCAGGAGCTCCGGAAGCCACTTCAGGGGGAGTCTGAGCCGCATTTAACGTCCGTTGCCCCGGCGCCGATCGTGGACTGCAGCACGTACGGACACCTGGGCTAAGTGTGCTATTTGACCATCCTGTTAGTGACCGAAAAGATGTACCTGGATTTTTAACTATATTTTATGTTAAAATAAATCTTTTATCTCTGGATCCACACGGTTCAGTTTGATTCTATTAAAGAAACGGGGACCTAAGAAACCTTTTGGAGCACGCGAGATCGAAGTAAAATGTAAGTTTGGTGTGTCGTTTAAACCTGATTGCACATAAGTGGATGTTACGTGGAAAACCATATTGCACATAGTGAGCTTCGTGGAAAAGATACCTTTTTGGGACTACGGGTGAGAACACTAAAGTAAGTGTCTGCCCACGGGGCAAGCCACAGAGAGATATCAAGCTGAAGGGTGGTTGTCCATAAAACCGGCTTGTGATTTTATCATTAATGATATATTATGATGAGGATTTTATAATATATAATAGCCATTTAGTATAAGTGTCTGGTGAAATTATATGAAACTGAATGGTTCACATCATTTTTGAACAGCACGGGCGGTTTTAATATACCCGTAATAGACTGTTTATACAAAAAGGATTGGATTCAGCGCAGGCAACCTAAACCCTTTTTATTCCTATATATGATTATACGGGTATGGTGTTACCCGATTAGGTTGCCAGCTGCATAAATTAGGAGCGCAGATCAACACAACCTTCCGTTTTCAGATTGTCAATGTCATGACTAATGGCAGCAGCTTCAGCACTATTAGAAGAAAGTGGTTCCTGATCTTTCAATTGTTTGTCCTCCATTTTTATCAACACAAAGTGGGATACAGCAAGTGTCTCACAAATGAGTCAGAAATATGTATAATAATTACACACTGCAGTTGACTTCACCAACAACGTCACACAGATGAGTCAGAAATATATAAAATAATTACACACTGCGGTAGACTTCACCGACAGCATTGCACAAATGAGTCAGAAATATGTATAAAAATTACACACAGCAGTTAACTTCACCGACAGCGTTGCACAAAAGAGTCATACATTTATATAATAATTACACACTGCGGTTGACTTCACCTACAACGTCACACAGATGAGTCAGAAATATACAAAATAATTACACACTGTGGTAGACTTCTCCGACAGCATTGCACAAATATGTCAGAAATATGTATAATAATTACACACAGCGGTTAACTTCACCGACAGCGTTGCACAAATGAGTCAGAAATGTATATAATAATTACACACTACGGTTGACTTCACCAACAGCATCGCACAAATGAGTCAGAAATATGTATAATAAATACACACTGTGGTTGACGTTACCGACAGTGTGGCACAGATGAGTCAGAAATATGTAGAAGTATTTTTTATATCACACACCAGTGGCTACAGTGTCACTCAAATGAGTTAGAAATATATATAATAATAATAATAATAATTCCACACTGCGGTTTACTTCACCGACAGCATCACACAATACAAGTAGGAAATACCATACTGCGGTCTGACCAGTGTCACAGTACTGTACTTCTGAAAATGAAATAAAAATTGTATAGTACACTGGGGTACAGCACAAACAAAAATATATATATATTTTTTAATTATAATTTTAGGCTTTTTGTTTTTAGCTTTTATTGTTTTAATTTTACACTGGGGCAGAGCCCCTGGATGGAAGGACAGATCACCCCTTTCAGATACAGCAGAGAGAGAGAGCACCCCTTTTTCAAATACAGCAAACATAGACACCCCTTTTTCAGATACAGCAGACAGAGAGAGCACTCCTTTTTCCGATACAGCAGACAGAGAGAGCACTCCTTTTTCAGATACAGCAGACAGAGAGCGCACCCTTTTTCAGATACAGCAGACAGAGAGGACCCCTTTTTCAGATAAAACAGGCAGAGAGAGCACCCCTTTTAGATACAGCAGACAGAGCATCCGTCCTACGCCACCCAGTACTGAGACCGACATGTCCATCTAGTACACTCTCCAATGCCGGAGTGAAGATGGCACCGATCAACGGGGACTTATACAGAATCAAAAACCTGCAAGAATCTGACAGCAGAATGATGACATTTTGCCTAGTTTTGGGACCCAAGTAAAGTATGACGTCCCGAGCCGGAATCGGATCCCGTCTCGGATCAGGATGTTTGGGGGAACCAAGCCTACTCATCCCTAGAAAATATAATAGTGTATTATCAATGTTGTCTTACACGTTCAATTGAAAATCTGCACTTTTGTAAATAACAAGTATTTTTATTACAATGTATATTACTTTCTTTCATAAACTTTATTAACAAAGAATATATTAATACATACTGTATAATAGCAAAACAGCCCGTAAGTTACAATGGGTAAGCACGTGTAAAGATATACAGAATAAAGACTGTCACTTAGTGAAATTTAAAGTTTATAAATCAGCAAGCACAGGGAGTAGTTTATTTACTTTTTATTATTGAATGTGTTTCTGTTTTAAATGTTTTCTAATTATAGTGATAATTTTATTGCAATTTAACTGAAATGTATGTTTATGTTGGATAGGACAGCAAGTTAAAAACCAAAAGGCTTTAATTTGGTATTACAATATGTCAAACATGTACAAATATGGATTCAACTATCCAGGAATATTAATAATAATTAGTAAATGAAGCTTAAGAATAAGAGTCACATTAGTTATATGTGGCCAAAAATGTAAATGCATCAATATAAAGTGATGATCTGTGAAAAGAGAGATGAATGATTGTAAAGAAAAGGCAATGCAAACACAATATGTAGATTTTTCAATTTGTTTCCAGAGTGATTAATGACCGCCTTCCCATTACTTTGGTGTACAGGCATGGACAAAATACCTACTGCCAGCGTCAAAAATATCCTTCCTTGACACATCTATCCGAGGAGTAACTACCAATTTCTTTATTTCATAACCAGCCTTTTTAAAAGCCATCTCAAGGTCATTTTGTGATACGGTCAAGACAGTAATCCGTTTGTTACCAACAGAGTAAAAGGTGGAATTTACCATACCCAAAACCAATAAGTGTCCCCCAGGTTTAAGCAAGTTTTTAAAATTTTTCAAAACATTGCAATATGATTCAATGTCCTTACAGGGGGTTTCAAGGCAGAGGCAGGTGAGGAGACAATCAGCAGGAGGCAGAACAATAGGATCATAAGGGTTACTTTTCAGTGCATCACATTTCAGGACCTGTTTCACCTTACTGCGGAGCTTCTCAGCTTTTTCCTTATAATTCTCCCTTTAAAAGAAGCACATAGCATACTGTTGTTATGTATTATATTCTAAGTCATACTAAACAGATTTTATTATCAGGTGCACACAGAAATAACAACTAGTGTAGTGAATGGGAGCTGTCAACCCCATATGGGAATGCTACTACCTATTTCTCTTACGTCCTAGAGGATACTGGGGTTCCATTTAGTACCATCGGGGTATAGACAGGTCCACTAGGAGCCATGTGCACTTTAAGAATTTGATAGTGTGGGCTGGCTCCTCCCTCTATGCCCCTCCTACCAGACTCAGTTTACAAAATGTGCCCGGAGGAGCCGGTCACACTGAAGGAAGCTCCTGAGGAGTTTTTTGCATTTATTTTATCTGTTTGTTATTTTCTGGCAGGTCTGGATGGCACCATCCTGCCTGCTTCGTGGGACTTAGGGGGGGGGGGATGGGCCAACCACTTGAAGGGTTAATGGTCTCGGTACCCACTGACAGGACACTAGCTCCTGAGGGAACTATTTGCAAACCCCACCACGGCAAGCATACATTCCCAGAGCACGCCGCCACCCCTAACAGAGCCATAAGAATGAAGAGTGGTGAGTACCAAGCCGGCATCGTGGTTAGCGGGTCACCGGCCATTACGGCGGCATGAGGGTACAGAGACATACGGCTTCTAACTGGGGTAGAATGCATCTAAAGACACAATACACAGCTGCGTCTCAGTACACTGCACACAGACGCTGACTGACAGGGACGCGCAACTCCTCCAGAGTGACTCCAGTTTACCTCAGCAGTACCAGGGGGTCATAGCAGGGGGGGGGGGGGATTGTTAGTTTACTAAGTCCCCTATCAGGGTACTTAGTCTGCGACCCAGCTTAGTTTGGCATTAGCAATAAGGGCGCGGTGGGGGCTGGCTCCAAATAACTCTGTGTCTCCCTGAAGTGCTCTTTGTGGGTTAATTGTGCTTAACCTTTTTCTGTGTGTGTGTGTGCTGTCACATTTACATTATGTCAGGCAAAGAGTGTGTTTCTTGTACCGCGGAGTGTTCCACTTTACCATTACTGGGTACTCAGGGCAGTGCACCTTCCCAGAATAGCGGGGCTAAACTGGAGTGGTTTAATTCCATTAAAGGAATGATCTCCAATATTTCTACGAAAATTCTTCCGCAATGAGAAAGAGATGCAATACTTAAGACAGACTGTGGATGAGTTTATTAACAGAGACTCAGTTTCCAAAACAGCGTCTCAATTCCCTCCAATTTGTTTGCAAATATGATCTCTGGCCCATATCCTGCATTCTGACTCTGATGCTGACGGGTCAGACATGGAGGAGGGTGAGGTAGATTTGAAGGGGGGGGATACTACTGTGTCACAGGGAATACAGGCTCTTATAGAGGCTATCAGAGATGTTCCTCAAATTCCTGATAAGGTGTCAAAGGAGTGTGAGGAATCTTATTTTAATGTAAAAAAGAAGTCCTCAGTCAGTCACTTTTCCTGTGTCAAAGGAATTGAATAACCTGTTTGAAGAACCGTGGGGTAATCCTGATAAGAAATTTCAAATTCCTAAAAGGTTGCTCTCATCTTTTCCTTTTCCTCTGGAGGATAGGAAAAAATGGGAAAATCCACCGATAGTGGACGCATCAGTCTCCAGGCTGTCATGGAAAATTGTATTGCCTGTCCGTGGTGCAGCCTCCCTAAAAGACACGACTGATCATAAAATTGAGACTACACTCAAATCATTGTACACAGCTGTAGGGGTGGACCAGAGACCCACTATTGCATGTGCGTGGATCACAAAAGCCATTGCAAAATGGTCAGGTAACATAATTGAGGGGTTAGATTCCTTGTCATGGGGAGATGTTGTTTTACTCCTGCAACATATACAGGACTGTGCAAACTTTATGGTGGAATCCATAAAAGAGATAGGCTTGCTTAATGCACGCACCACCGCTATGGCAGTGTCAGCACGCATGGGCTTGTGGCTACGCCAGTGGACTACTGATGTGGACTCCAGGAAAGTCGTGGAAGGTCTACCATTCACAGTAGAGTCCTTATTTGGAGACAAACTAGACAAATGGATCTCCAAAGCTACTGCGGATAAGTCTACATATCTTCCTTTCGCAGTTCCCACAGCCAGGGAAGCCTACTCAGAGCCTAATCTACAGTCCTTTCGGACTTCCAAGTTTAAGGGCAAAACCAGAGGTGCTTTTACAGCCTCCAGAGGCGCAAGAGGTAAACCACGCAAACCAGCAACTGCCAGTTCTCAGGAACAGAGCTCAGGCTCTACTTCCTCAAAGCCTTCAGCATAACTGTGGACCGCAATGTCTGGAAGGCTGTCAGGAGGGAGCCCGACTACAATTCTTTAGTCACATCTGGTCAAGTTCGTGCCGGGATCCCTGGGTCATAGATCTTATTTCCCAGGGCTACAGACTGGAGTTCCCAGAGCTCCCACCTCACAGATTCTTCAAATCAGGCTTACCAGCTTCACAAGGGGCAAATATAACTTTACAGCATGCCATTCAAAAACTGGTACTGACTCAAGTCATTGTTACAGTTCCACCTCCTCTGAAAAACAAGGGGTACTATTCCAACTTGTTTGTAGTACCGAAACCGGGCGGTTCAGTAAGGCCTATTCTGAACCTCAAGTCCTTGAACCCGTACTTAAGAGTTTTCAAGTTCAATATGGAGTCTCTGAGAGCAATGATCTCAGGTCTGGAGGAGGGGGAATTCCTAGTGTCTCTGGATATCAAGGATGCGTACCTTCACATTCCAATCTGTCCACCTCATCAGGCTTATTTTCGGTTTGCACTGCAGTACTGTCACTACCAGTTCCAGGCCCTGCCATTTAGTCTATCCACGGCACCAAGGGTGTTCACCAAAGTGATGGCAGAGATAATGTTTCTACTCCGCAAACAGGGAGTTAATATAATTCCGTACCTGGACGATCTTCTGATAAAGGCGCTATCCAGAGAGAGGTTGCTAGACAGCATTGGTCTCTCAACCAAACTTCTCCAGCATCACGGGTGGATCGTGAACCTTCCAAAATCTCACCTAGAGCCAAAACAGAGGCTTCCATTCCTGGGAATGATACTGGACATGCAGTCGCAGAAGGTGTTCCTTCCATTGGAAAAGGCATTGGTAATCCATTCGATGGTTCGGGATGTCTTGATGCAAACCCAGATATTGGTGCATCTATGCATTTGCCTTATAGGGAAAATGATGGCCTCTTACGAGGCACTTCAATACGGAAGGTTTCACACAACACCCTTCCAGCTCGATCTGTTGGACAAATGGTCCGGATCGCATCTTCACATGCACCAGAGGATCCGTTTGTCGCCAAAAGCCAGGATCTACCTTCTATGGTGGCTACAGACTTCTCACCTTGTCGAGGGTCGGAGGTTCGGAATTCAGAACTGGATTCTGTTAACCACAGACGCAAGCCTCAGATGTTGGGGAGCAGTCACCCACGGGGTGCATTTTCAGGGTAGATGGTCAAGTCAGGGAGTCATGCCAATCAACATTCTGGAACTCAGGGCCATATACAACGCCCTTCTGCAGGCCTCATATCTTCTTCAAGATCAGGCTATTCAGGTCCAGTCGGACAATGTGACGGCAGTGACGTACATAAACTGACAGGGTGGAAGGAAAAGCAGAGCGGCAATGTCAGAGGTGTAAAGAATTCTCCTTTGGGCAAAAAAAAAAAACGCTGTGGCATTGTCTGCTGTCTTCATTCTGAGAGTAGACAACTGGGAAGCAGACTTCCTCAGCAGACACAACCTGCACCCGAGGGAGTGGGGCCTTCACCCGGAAGTTTTCAGGTGCTTAACAAGTCGATGGGCTTATCCACAAATCAACATTATGGCCTCTCATTTCAACTAGAAGCTCAAGCGGTATTGTTCCAGGTCGAGAGACCCACAGACAGTGGCGGTACATGGGTCTATCAGACGGTGTACATGTTTCCTCAAATTCCTATGATCCTAAGGATTCTAAAAAGAATAAAAAGGGAAAAGTTTCAAGCAATACTCATTGCTCTGGACTGGCCAAGAAGGGCCTGGTATGCGGACCTTCTGTAGAGGCTCCTCGAAGATCCGTGGCCTCTACCTCTTCACGAGGAACTTCTGCAACAGAGCCCGTTCGTCTATCAAGACTTACCATGGCTAAGTTTGATGGCATGGAAGTTGAACGGCTGATTCTTGCCAGAAGAGGGATCCCTGACAAGGTTATCTTGACTATGATCCAAGCCAGGAAAGGGGCAACATCTTAACATTACCACCGTATTTGGAAAAAATATGTCTCTTGGTGTGAGTGCAGAAATTATTCTGCAGTGGAATTTTATCTGGGACGTTTCCTGCTTTTTCTGTAGACAGGTGTGGATGTGGGCCTAAGTCTGGGCTCCATAAGAGTCCAGATTTTGGCCTAGTCCATTTTCTTTCAGAAACAATTGGCTTCTCTCCCTGAGGTCCAGACGTTCTTGAAAGTTGTTCTGCACATCCAACCTCCCTTTGTGCCTCCCACAGCACCTTGGGATCTCACTTTGATGCTGCAGTTCCTCCAATTGGACTGGTTTGAACCATTACAGGGAGGTGGACGTAAAATATCTTACATGGAAGACCATCACACTGTTGGTCTTGGCTTCAGCAAAACGTGTGTCGGAGCTGGGGGTGTTGTCCCACAAGAACCCCTACTTAATTTTCCAAGAGGACAGAGCTGAACTCAGAACTCCTCAGCAATTTCTTCTTAAGGTGGTGTCAGCGTATCACATCAACCAACCAATTGTGGTTCCGGTTGTCACAGACACCTCTGCTACTTCAAAGTCTTTGGATGTTGTGAGGGCTTTGAAGGTGTACGTAAAACGAACAACTCGTCACAGAAAATTGAACTCGCTGTTTGTTCTTTATGATCAAAATAAAATTCAAAGCAGTCCATTGCACGCTTTATCAGACTCACTATCCAGCATGCTTATTCCATGGCAGGCTTGCCAGTTCCAAAATCTATACAGGCCCACTATACTAGGTCGGTGGGTTCTTCCTGGGCAGCTGCCCGGGGTGTCTCGGCTTTATAGCTCTGCCGAGCAGCTACCTGGTCAGGTTCGAACATGTTTGCTAAGATCTACAAGTTCGATACTTTGGCCTCTGAGGACCTTCAGGTTGGTCAATCAGTTCTGCAGGAACCTCAGCACTCTCCCACTTGATTTGGGAGCTTTGGTACATCCCTATGGTACTAAATGCAAGCCCTGGGCCAAATGTAATAGAGTGAGAGTTTCAAAAAGTGAGAGATTTGGTAAGGTTTTGCAGTTGTTTTTAAAAGTGGCAATCATTTACATTGCAAGATCAACCTGGTTTTGAAGTGTAAATGATTGCCACTTTAAAAAAAACTGCAAAACCTTACCAAATCTCTCACTTTCTGAAACTCTCACTCTATTACATTTGGCCCAGGGGTTGCATTTAGGACGTAAGAGAAAATAGGCATCGAGGGAGGAGCGAGCCCACACTATCAAATTCTTAAAGTGCCCATGGTGCCTGGTGGACCCGTCTATACCCCCATGGTACTAAATGGAACCCCAGTATCCTCTACAGACTACAAGAAAAGGATTTACCGGTAGGTAATTAAAATCCTATTTTTATAATGGCTTTAAATACATTGGGTATGATATATCAGCGTTTGGAAAGCCAGTGGTCAGAAGACCACCACGGCATCCCGGCATACTTACCTTCCCCCAGTGTTTCCCTAACCCTTCCTTCCTGCAGCCTAAACCAAACCCTCCCTCGACCCTCAGCCTAACCTTAACTATCCCTGGCAGTGCCTAAACTTAATCCCCCATTACTGCACTTAAACCTAACTCTCCCCCCCCCCCCTCTGCCTTACCCTAACACTCCCCAAGGGTGTATAAACCTAACACCTCTCCTTCCTCCTCCAGCACCGGGCTTGTTATTCTTGTCAGGATGCCAGCACCGGCATTCCAAGAAGTGTCAGGATTCCGGCATCTGCATTTCGACTGCCGGAATCCTAACTGTTGGCATCCTGACCGGATCTCATAGAAATATGTTCTGAGGCGGCACTGGCACTGACAGCTATAGCAAAATAAACTTAATAGCTAAACAACTAATTAACTATATTCAAAACCAATATAGGAAGCTGTAATAGCTTCTAGGAATAGAACAATATTTAAAACAACTACTTAATACGTACAGTGAAGAGAGATAAAGTACCAGCCAATCAGTTTTAAACTGACATTTTAAAGGTTATGTTTGAAAAATGAAGTCAGAAGCTGATTGTTTGGTACTTTATCTTTGTCCAAGGTTCATACATTTCCCATGCGACCCGAAAATGTCAATATGGTGGATTAGAACTCCCAGGGAATAGATTACTTACATTCATCTCAACGTAACATTCAAAGGTATAGAATAAAAGACACATCTTGCATTTTTACATCCTGTTTACCAAAATGATTTTGATTATAAGTATTCTTAGTGCTTAAAGTGTGCATCAATATTTATCTTTCTCTTGTATGGTTTGGATTGCAAAAAAACAACAACATGATTTTAGTTGTTTTTGTCAAATAAAAAATAAATAAATCTGGATCCAAAACAAAAACTAGTGAGGCGTATTTGGCAAAGCAAATACCAAAAGCTACTAACGAAATAGAACCAAAACTCTAATGGACCCTACACACTGGCAGATAACACTGAACATTAGGAACATTCTCATTCATTAATGCACGAGAACGCGTTCATATCGTTCAGTGTGGAGGCACCAACGATGAATGATGTGCGGCCCCACGCTCTTTCATTGTTGGCGCCCCGTCGCTTATGCATGCAGGCCAATATGGCCAATCTCGTCCATATTAGCATGCACTGCTATGGAGCCGGGTGACGAGGCCGATACGGCCGGTGGGTGACCCTTCACTCCCCCCTGCCGCCGGGTCACCCACCTGCTGTATCAGCCGTCGGGCAACTCAGCGGCGGGTCGACAAGTGTGTAGGGCCCTTAATTTAAAGGTAAGACCTGGATAAATTTCTATGATGTGTTAGTATTAGAGATGTTAGGGACCCATCTAATGAAGTTCACCTCCATGTTAATTGTAAGAGTTTATGAAACATATTTGGACTATCAGTATTCTTAGTGCTTAGAGTGGCACCTGCATTTTACTTAATCATATTTACACCCTATGAAGGCTTCAGAGCTGAGTGCACACATCTGAGTGATTAACAGTCATAAACCACTCTATAAAATCTGCACTTGCAGGTTGGTTACGGAGCATTCACATGTAGGCTAAAGCTGGCCATACACCTACAGATTTTTTGTCCAATCTGGTTGGTTGGAACAAAAATCTGGTAATGTACTGGCGCAAATAACAATTGACTATTTGCTCCGAAATGCCAGAAAAGTGCCAAAAATGGTCAGAAATGAATTTGTCAAATTGTCGGTATTTTGGCGCAAATGATCAATTGACATTTGTTCCAGATTGGACAATAAATCTGTAGGTGTATATCCAGCTAAGTTCAGTGCAGGCATATCGATTGCCAATAGCCAGAATAGTAGTCTTTGCTGAGTTATGTTTACACAGTGATCCATCTGGTTTCAGAAAGAACTTTTGCACCACGGATATTGTTAATGAAAGTGTGCACTGCTATTGATGATGGCTGTGAAAGTGGATGCATGGATGGGGGGAGGTGCAGTCAGATTGATGTGTACAACTCATCATATGGGTGAATGTTCACGGTTTTCTCTATACGTGTATTATGGTTCCAATTAAGGCCAACTTGGATGCAAATCTGAATTGCTAGTAAGACCTTAATTTTACAATGGCTGCCTATGCTAGGCTCATGGCTCATAACGATTTTATCCATAGTCTTTCAGTAGGTCTCTGTTGAACATTTTTTAAGTTTTCGTTCTGTTGTAGATAAACTTGATAGGCAGCAGTACTATTTGACACTCAAACCTCAAGTGGGGGGTGAAGGCTTTATTGAGCATGAGGTATTCTAGAGTGGAAAATTCTTTAACAACTTAACTGCGGGGAGGCAGGGTTGCTGTAGTAATGCAACCATGTCCGAGAAAGCCCAGCTTGGCATGGTGTCCACTTGTGTCTCTGCAATCTCACCGGTTCCTAATGATTTAATAGGATACATTCTTGTTAGGGATGCGCACTGACCCCCATGTTTTCTTTTTGCTTTAGGATCTGTAGTAACTTTATGCTACAATTCTGTCAAAACCGCTCTCACATGTTTTTTTTTCTTTTGGCTCTGTATTGTTTTTTTTTTTTTTAAATTGATAAAAAAACGCAAAATCACATAATTTGGACCTTTTTTGTTCCTACAGTATTATTAATCTCAAAAACATTCATTTGCAAACATTTCCAGTAAATTTGACCACCTCATAGCTCTGAATATTGTTTTCATCCAGTTTAGCACTGTTTTCATCAAGTTTAGCTGGCTCAGTAAGCTAAGCTACAGCAGTGGGCAGCACACAGACACAAGTTAAAGTATACAACATCTGGGAGGTAAAAAGAAAGAAAAAATAGAGGCGCTCATGTCATTATGACATTACAATATCATAAATACAACCAAAGGGTCAAATAATTAAAAATATATATTTATTAATATAGTATAAATAAATAAAATCAAAACTCTTTCTTTAGAGCAAACTATTCAATATACATAATGTGCTAACCTCGTTGTCACTGAAATGCTGTGATATGTAGATGTATGAGACTCACACGAATTAAATACAATCCAATAACTACCTAAAACCGTATAATAAAACGAGTAGCTACTTATAGTCCAAATGTAACCAACTGTTCATCAATGGACATGTAACATTGTAACAAGTAGTACTGTGGAATGGTTATTCTTGTTACTTTGAGCTCAGTTGCTTTTGTATACAATAATAGCTGGTTGCAGGTGTAGGCTCTTAGAGGTATATTTAACCGTTTGTGAGAACCTCAAAGTTCAGAGAGCCAATGTGCAAATAATAATCATATTGTTTAGTTACCTCTCCAATAGGGGCTGGTGAACCCGAGCGTCCTCGGGTATATCCAACAAGTGCTCAGTCTAATATATGGCTGGAGGGTTGATGACTAATAAATCCGTGTGAGCCGCAGATGTCCCGCTGGCGGTACTGTCCTCAGTTTCTCCGGGCAAGCGCCGCCCGCTGTATAATCACGGACAGGAGGCAGGTGTGCGGTAAACCAATGGCGTTCAGCTGCGGGGATCCCACTGCACGTGGGTCTCCTCCTATGTTCCCCTGGACATACGTGTCCGTTGATGGTAAAGAGGAAGGCTGAGATGAATAACCCAAGGCTGCCGCACAGACCACCTAAACGGACGTCTGCTGTCCAGAGACGCGTGTCACCCGCTGCTGGAATCAATAGAGCGGGGCAATAGCAGACGCGTCCTGAGCCGTAGAGTCAGTTCAGTGACCAAAAAGGGGAGGAGTCCTGATGCATTTCGTCACTTGACCCGTGACTTTTTCAAAGATGACTCCTAAGGCCAAAATGAGGGAGGATTCATAAAATTGATCAATGATTGAAGTGGATAGTAATAGGAATAATTAATTTATTTATTATAAATGTCTCATTTAGGATTATTTAATTATTTTTGGTAAGCTCCGCTATTTATTTACTAAATGTTGTATTTATATTTGCTCAGTCAATATACTTGAAAAACAACTTAGGATGTCATGGTTAACTGGTTCTTAAATAAGATGTATTATCTATTTTATTAAATACACATGTGAGTGGTTTATTGAGAGCTCCTTAAATAGAGCACATTTTGGCCTTAGGAGTCATCTTTGAAAAAGTCACGGGTCACGTGATGAAACGCGTCAGGACTCCTCCCCTTTTTGGTCACTGAACTGACTATATGGCTCAGGACGCATCTGCTATTGCCCCGCTCTATTGATTCCAGCAGCGGGTGACACGCGTCCCTGGACAGCAGGCGGCCGTTTAGGTGTAAGGGGTAGAGACCGACCTGCCTGCGTCCCTCTAAATCGGCTATGACCCCCCATGAATAGACGACTCGGAGGCAGGATTTTGGATGAATAATCTGGCCACAGCTTTATTTTTTTTACCTCGTTACCTATGTTGCAGGGCACCAAAAAATAAGCAGTGGGCAAGGCAAGCTTTCGTTATCCACCTTATTATTTCCCGGGGGGTGTGCCCGCCTACCCGGTAGGCGCCACAGCCACACCCCTCTAGGGAAACCCGCCCCCTGTGGCGCATCTCACGCTCGCTTGGCACGCCGCCCACATGGCCCAACCGTCCAAAGCTGGTGCCGAGCGTGCGGCCATTTTCCGAGGGTGAGTCTGCAAACCTCGGCTGGTTCCCCCTTTACCTATGCCTTGCGCGCTGCTTGTTTCCGCCGCCCGCCAACTGTGACAACAATTTGACATTTAATGGATTGACAATCCGTACCTAATATTGCAAAGCACACTTACACCTTAAAAACAACACACAGCAAACAAAGGTATACACACATATATAATATATATATATTTTTTTTCTGCACACCTAGCTGACACTTCACAACATGCGGGTTGGGTGGATGGGTGAACTCTGCCCGTGCTGCCGTACGAATCCTCCCGTCCCCCCGCCCCCGGCTTTTAACCCCTTCTGGGCCGCCCCTTCCCTTGCGGCTTCTTACTGGCCGCTTGATCCCCAGGTGTGAAAGGAGATTGCCGGGCATACCTGCCCGTCCCCCCCTTTCTCCCACCGTTGGCCCGCGGGCCGCACGGCGTCCCTCCCCCTTAGCCTGCTCCGTCGCCATTTTTTGTCTCCTGCGCTCCTGGTCTGTGCGGCAGCCTTGGGTTATTCATCTCAGCCTTCCTCTTTACCATCAACGGACACGTATGTCCAGGGGAACATAGGAGGAGACCAACGTGCAGTGGGATCCCCGCAGCTGAACGCCATTGGTTTACCGCACACCTGCCTCCTGTCCGTGATTATACAGCGGGCGGCGCTTGCCCGGAGAAACTGAAGACAGTACCGCCAGCGGGACATCTGCGGCTCACACGGATTTATTAGTCATCAACCCTCCAGCCATATATTAGACTGGGCACTTGTTGGATATACCCGAGGACGCTCGGGTTCACCAGCCCCTATTGGAGCGGTAACTAAACAATATGATTATTATCTGCACATTGGCTCTCTGAACTTTGAGGTTCTCACAAATGGTTAAATATACCTCTAAGAGCCTACACCTGCAATCAGCTATTATTGTACACAAAAGCAACTGAGCTCAAAGTAACAAGAATAACCATTCCACAGTACTACTTGTTACAATGTTACATGTCCATTGATGAACAGTTGGTTACATTTGGACTATAAGTAGCTACTCGTTTTATTATTCACTTTTAGATAGTTATTGGATTGTATTTAATTCGTGTGAGTCTCATACATCTACATATCGCAGCATTTCAGTGACAACGAGGTTAGCACATTATGTATATTGAATAGTTTGCTCTAAAGAAAGAGTTTTGATTTTATTTATTTATTTATACTATATTAATAAATATATATTTTTAATTCTTTGACGCTTTGGTTGTATTTATGGTATTGTAATGTCATAATGACATGAGCGCCTCTATTTTTTCTTTCTTTTTGCTCTATACAGTTTATACAGGAGTTCACACATCTCCTCACAGAGGTGTACATGCATTTGACATTATATAGTCCCTGGTTTAAGATAATAGATTGGTTTGATGAGCAAATAAAAACACAGGCGCAGCATTATCTCTTTGTTGTTTTTAACATCTGGGAAGTGGCAGTGAATTGGCAGACATAATGGCAGTTTAATAAACTATACAATGCCATGGAAAGTAACCAAGAATGTATTCAATAATCAATAACTAGATCAGAGGCCCATGGTAGGTACAGGGAAATGGATGTAATAAAAGATGAATAAAAAAATTATTGATTGATTGATTGTAGGCAACTGTATGGTCCACTAGGGCAGAGACTGATGTGAATAAGTAAATATTTTATGTGAGGCCTACTTGCAAAAAGACAAAAAAGCAATAAAAGAAGGAAAAAAAATATTCATCGACAAAAATTATTGAGAAATCGATTGATTAATTAAAATTAACTTTTGTGAGGCTGTTCTGCAGGGAGAAAAAAAGGCCACAAAAATACAAGCATTACTGATTGATTGATTGATTGATTGATTGATTGATTGATTGATTTATTAAAATGTGAGGCACATTTCTCATTACAATTTACTTAGTAATGTTAGAAAACTAACCAATAAAATGTTTGTCTATGCAAAATAGACCATCACAAATGACCCTCAAAAATACAGCCCATAATTAAAAGTGACACAATATAATTATCCTTGGTCCCTCCCACCCATTTTTATGTTGGATATTAAAAAGAAAATGCAGTTTAACTAACCAATCACTTTAACGACAGAGGCTCCCACTTTTGTGAAGTGCTTAGTTTGTTTGGGCCCCCACAAACTAATTTTTTGGAAGGACTATCTTGGTTCACTAATGAGGTTGATGATGAGGATGTTAATTACATTTTACTCTTGTAAAATAAATGTATTAAACTCACTGCCAATGACGTTACATGGAGGAGGTGCCTACATGTTTAATGTCTTTGCCTCTACTAACTTTGGTCTCACAAATGGAGCAGATGCCTTCACAAACATTGCCAGAATTTAGATAAAAATAATCCCAAGCCCAAGATGTGGCTTTCTTGATCTTGCCCAGGTATCACAATCACTTAATTTTTATCATGAGCAAAAACTGCAGCTACTAGTGGCTGACTTATACAAACAACATCATCCACATCCTCACCCTTAGTGTCAGATAGTAGTAGTACAAACATATCTTCTTCATCCTGTTGCACTTCCACACAATCATTTTCAATTTCTATTATGTACTGATCACCATCTTTACTTGTACTGCTCCCCACATGTGCACATGGTGTAGAAATGGTGGAAGGAGGTGAAAGAGATTTCTCTATGTGGACAGTGGGAGAAATTTCAGACTCACACATAGCTAAAATGGACACCCCTAGACTCTTCTCAGAGATTTCTGAATCTTAACACACAGTTTAGCCTTAAGTTTATTTTTTTGTGTACTGATTTGTTGCTTTTTAAGGTAGCACATCAACCCTTTTTTTAACATATTGAAAGTTTTTTTATTTCACATGCCCTTTCCTAAATGTTCTGCCCCCTGAACCACCTTTAGTAGACGTTATACTATCATGACTGGCTGCAGTGCTAGTATTTTGTTGCAGCTCCTGCTCTTCTCTTGACTGACCGTCATGATCCATATCGATGAACACACACATAAGTTGTACAAAATCAACTGCAGTTTAATAGTATTATTTATGTGCTTGAACTTTTTTTGGGAAAATCAACACTCATTAGGGAGTCACAGTTTTATATGTTATGCAAACACAGGTGGTATGACATACAGAGGCAGAGTACTTATATGTTCTGTGAACACAGTGGATAGGTACGGCACCTACACCACACACATGTTGTCCAAAATAAATAAATAAAAATTTGCAAATGCCAGCTCACTGTGCAGACATTATTTTACTTTTCTAAACTTTTTTTAAAAAAAATATAATTTTTTAACTTTTTATACTTTTTTTAACACTTTTTTAAAACTTTTTTTGGATGGACACTAGATAGATACATCAGCAGCAATGGACGGAGTGTATGTACACTGTACAGATATATCAGCAGCACTGGAGCATATGAACACTGGACAGATACATCAGCAGTACTCGAGTGGATGGACACGACATAGCAGTGACTGGACATGGCAAAGCCACTTGTGTGAATGGAGACAGAGAGGGGATGGACACAGCAGCATCCATTAGACATACTGTAGGCAGTACATGGACACAGCACTGCAGTCACTGGATACAGCACAGCCACTTGATTGGATGGACAGAGTGGATGGACACAGCAGCAGCCACTGGACACAGCACATCCACTTGTGTGGATGGACACAGCACAGCAGGCACTGGACATGACACAGCACAGCCCACTAGACAATACAGCAGCATGGACAATGAGAAATTGCAATGAGTCATTGCCATGGAGCCCTTATTTAGAATTCAAAACTCACAAGAATCCGATGCTAGAGAGTTGACATTTTGCCTTGTAATCTGAGCAAGGCAGGAAAACCCCTTGGATCCCGGAAGTTCGGTTAGGCTCAGATATCTAAAATCCGAACACGCTCATCTTTAATTTTTATGAATATTTTCAATCCCCAATGTGTGACAACTGGACAGTGCATTTTAATTATTACTGTAGCTCAATATTTATTAAGCTTATATGAAAGGTGCGATGGAAACATGCTATTCCAACATAGCTTTGAAGTCAAAAACATTTTTCATCTGTTTTTCTTTTAATGTATGTTTTTCTTTTCTCATAGCTCTTTATTTATAACATGATATATTTTAGTTTTTTTTTTTTTATAATGACAGTGTGCTTTGTATGGGACAAAACTTAATGGGGTTGAACACAAGTTCCTTAGTTGAGTGTAGAGATGAGCGAGTCCAGATCCGAGTCCATCTCTGGGTTTCCTGACAGACTCGGATACCAAAATGAGGCAAAACATCATAATCCTGCTGTCGGATTCTCATGGGTTTTGGATTCTTTAAAGGTTCCCGGTGATCAGCGCCATCTTTTCTCCGGCTGTGGAGAGTGTACTGGATGGATGTGTCTGTCTCAGTACTGTATTGTCTGTCGTGGGGCGGGTGCTCTGTCTGCTATATAGATAAAGGAGCAGCGCAAGTATTAATATTAAGATTAAGATCATATATATTTATCAGAATTATCATAATAGAAGAAAAGCCAACACATAGCCATAGTATCCCTAACTTAATGCCTAGGAAGATCAATAGCAGGGAAATAACAATACACACTGCTCAAAAAAATAAAGGGAACACTTAAACAACACAATGTAACTCCAAGTCAATCACACTTCTGTGAAATCAAACTGTCCACTTAGGAAGCAACACTGATTGACAATCAATTTCACATGCTGTTGTGCAAATGGAATAGACAACAGGTGGGAATTATAGGCAATTAGCAAGACAGCCCCAATAAAGGAGTTGTTCTACAGGTGGTGACCACAGACCACTTCTCAGCTCCTATGCTTTCTGGCTGATGTTTTGGTCACTTTTGGAAGCTGGCGGTGCTTTCACTCTAGTGGTAGCATGAGACGGAGTCTACAACCCACACAAGTGGCTCAGGTAGTGCAGCTCACCCAGGAAGGCACATCAATGCGAGCTGTGGCAAGAAGGTTTGCTGTGTCTGTCAGCGTAGTGTCCAGAGCATGGAGGCGCTACCAGAAGACAGGCCAGTACATCAGGAGATGTGGAGGAGGCCATAGGAGGGCAACAACCCAGCAGCAGGACCGCTACCTCCGCCTTTGTGCAAGGAGGGACAGGAGGAGCACTGCCAGAGCCCTGCAAAATGACCTCCAGCAAGCCACAAATGTGCATGTGTCTACTCAAACGATCAGAAACAGACTCCATGAGGGTGGTATGAGGGCCTGACATCCACAGGTGGGGGTTGAGCTTACAGCCCAACACCGTGCAGGACGTTTGACATTTGCCAGAGAACACCAAGATTGGCAAATTTGCCACTGGCACCCTGTGCTCTTCACAGATGAAAGCAGGTTCTCACTGACCACATGTGACTGACGTGACAGAGTCTGGAGACGCCAAGGAGATTGTTCTGCTGCCTGCAACATCCTCCAGCATGACCGGTTTGGCAGTGGGTCAGTAATGGTGTGGGGTGGCATTTCTTTGGGGGGCCGCACAGCCCTCCATGTGCTCACCAGGGGTAGCCTGACTGCCATTAGGTACCGAGATGAGATCCTCTGACCCCTTGTGAGACCATATGCTGGTGCGGTTGGCCCTGGGTTCCTCCTAATGCAAGACAATGCTAGACCTCATGTGGCTGGAGTGTGTCAGCAGTTCCTGCAAGACGAAGGCATTGATGCTATGGACTGGCCCGCCCGTTCCCCAGACCTGAATCCAACTGAGCACATCTGGGACATCATGTCTCTCTCCATCCACCAATGCCACGTTGCACCACAGACTGTCCAGGAGTTGGCGGATGCTTTAGTCCAGGTCTGGGAGGAGATCCCTCAGGAGACCATCCGCCACCTCATCAGGAGAATGCCCAGGCATTGTAGGGAGGTCATACAGGCACGTGGAGACCACACACACTACTGAGCCTCATTTTGACTTGTTTTAAGGACATTACATCAAAGTTGGATCAGCCTGTAGTGTGTTTTTCCACTTTAATTTTGAGTGTGACTCCAAATCCAGACCTCCATGGGTTAATAAGTTTGATTTCCACTGATAATGTTTGTGTGATTTTGTTGTCAGCACATTCAACTATGTAAAGAACAAAGTATTTAATAAGAATATTTCATTCATTCAGATCTAGGATGTGTTATTTTAGTGTTCCCTTTATTTTTTTGAGCAGTGTATATTGATGAAAAAAATATATAAGTTAAATTCATCACATTACATTACATTACAAGAACACAGGCCATGAGATAGTTTCATTAAGACCATGAGGGCTCAGTACATCCAGCCTACAAATTAGAGATGTGCACCGGAAATTTTTCAGGTTTTGTGTTTTGGTTTTGGATTCGGTTCCACGGCCGTGTTTTGGATTCGGATGCATTTTGGCAAAACCTCCCTTAAAATTTTGTGTCGGATTCAGGTGTTTTTTTTCAAAACCCCCTCAAAAACAGCTTAAATCATAGAATTTGGGGGTAATTTTGATCCTATAGTATTATTAACCTCAATAACCATAATTTCCACTCATTTCCAGTCTATTCTGAACATCTCACGCCTCACAATACTATTTTTAGTCCTAAAATTTGCACCGAGGTCCATGGATGACTAAGCTAAGCGACCCAAGAGGGTGGCACAAACACCTGGCCCATCTAGGAGTGGCACTGCAGTGTCAGACACGATGACACTTAAAAAAATTGTCCCTAAACAGCACATGATGCAAAGAAAAGAGAAAAAGAGGTGCACTGTGGTCGCTGGACAGCTAAGCTAAGCGACACAAACACCTCAATATCACAGGAATTATTCGTTCTAATCAATGGTATTATTGTTCCAAATCACTGGAAGAAAATGACAAAATCACAGGAATTATTCGTTCTAATCAATGGTATTATTGGTCCAAATCACTGGAAGAAAATGACAAAATCACTGGAATTAAATGGCAGCAATGTCGGGAATTATATGAAATGGCAGTACCACTGGATATATACGGAAGTGTCAGACAGGATGGCACTTAAAAAAATAGTCCCCAAACAGCACATGATGCAAAGAAAAGAGAAAAAGAGGTGCACTGTGGTCGCTGGACGGCTAAGCTAAGTGACACAAACACCTCAATATCACAGGAATTATTCGTTCTAATCAATGGTATTATTGGTCCAAATCACTGGAATAAAATTACAAAATCACAGGAATTATTCGTTCTAATCAATGGTATTATTGGTCCAAATCACTGGAAGAAAATGACAAAATCACTGGAATCATTTGGCAAGATCACTGTAATTAATAATTATTATAAATCACTGATATTAATTGGTAAAATCTCGCTATCGCCTGCCTAGTGAAGTGGAAGCTAGATGGGATTTTGTACCGGGGACACAATAACTTCATCAATTCTCTAAATCCCAATGCACTAATGGCAGAAAACGGGTGCACGTCTAACAGCGCACTGATTATACTGATCAATCACTGATTATACTGAGCACTGATTTTACTGAGCACTGATGATACTACGGAGAACTGACACTGAGCAGCGTGAACAGCTCTGGACTATTGTACTGTAGTATACTGGTCACCACAATGCAGCACTGACACTGAGCACTGTACTACTGTACTGTACAACTATATACTGTTGGTCACCAAAATGCTGCACTGTACTACTATATATACTGCTCACAACAATGCAGCACAGATATGGATACTTGCAGTGACACAGAGCTGCAAGATACAGCAATGGACTACTGTACTGTACAACTATATACTGTTGGTCACCAAAATGCTGCACTGTACTACTATATATACTGCTCACAACAATGCAGCACAGATATGGATACTTGCAGTGACACAGAGCTGCAAGATACAGCAATGGACTACTGTACTGTACAACTATATACTGTTGGTCACCAATGCTGCACTGTACTACTATATATATTGCTCACAACAATGCAGCACAGATATGGATACTTGCAGTGACACAGAGCTGCAAGATACAGCAAAGGCCTACTGTACTGTACAACTATATACTGTTGTTCACCAAAATGCTGCACTTACTGCTATATATACTGCTCACAACAATGCAGCACATATATGGATACTTGCAGTGACACGGAGCTGCAAGATACAGCAATGGCCTACTGTACTATACAACTATATACTGTTGGTCACCAAAATGCTGCACTCTACAACAAAAAATACTGCTCGCAACTAGTGATGAGCGGGTTCGGTTTTACTCGGTTTTACTCGGTTCTAAAAACGGCATCTTATTGGCTATCCAAAACACGTGACATCCGTGAGCCAATAAGATGCCGTTTTGAGTACCGAGTAGAACTGAGTAAAACCGAACCCGCTCATCACTACTCGCAACAATGCAGAACAGATATGGATACTGACAGTGACACGGATCTGCAAGATATAGCAATGGACTACTGTACTGTACAACTATATACTGTTGGTCACCAAAATGCTGCACTGTACTACTATATATACTGCTCACAACAATGCAGCACAGATATGGATACTTGCAGTGACACAGAGCTACAAGATACAGCAATGGCCTACTGTACTGTACAACTATATACTGTTGGTCACCCAAATGCTGCACTGTACTACTATATATACTGCTCACAACAATGCAGCACTTATATGGATACTTGCAGTGACACGGAGCTGCAAGATACAGCAATGGACTACTGTACTGTACAACTATATACTGTTGGTCACCAAATTCTGCACTGTACTACTATATATACTGCTCACAACAATGCAGCACAGATATGGATACTTGCAGAAACACGGAGCTGCAAGATACAGCAATGGACTACTGTACTGTACAACTATATATTGTTGGTCACCAAAATGCTGCACTGTACTATATATATACTGCTCACAACAATGCAGCACAGATATGGATACTTGCAGTGACACAGAGCTGCAAGATACAGCAACGGCCTACTGTACTGTACAACTATATACTGTTGGACACCAAAATGCTGAACTGTACTACTATATATACTGCTCACAACAATGCAGCACAGATATGGATATTTGCAGTGGCATGGAGCTGCAAGATACAGCAATGGACTACTGTACTGTACAACTATATACTGTTGGTCACCAAAATGCTGCACTGTACTACTATATATAATATATAGAGTATATACTAGTCACACAACAATGCAGCAGAAATTGAGCACTGATGATCAGGATACTGTCTAGAACTGAGTCTGACACGGAGCTGCAAGATACAGCAAAGGCCTACTGTACTGTACTACTATAATTATATACTGGTGGTCCCCACAATGCAGCACACTGAGCACAGATATTTGCAGCACACTGAGCACAGATATGAAGCGTTTTCAGGCAGAGAACATAGATATTTGCAGCACACTGAGCACAGATATTTGCAGCACACTGAGCACAGATATTTGCAGCACACTGAGCACAGATACAGAGCTTTTCAGGGAGAGAACGTAGCCACGTCCTCTCCGTTCAATCTCCAATGCATGAGAGAAAATGGCGGCGACGCGCGGCTCTTTATATAGAATACGAATCTTGCGAGAATCCGACAGATGATGACGTTCGGCCTCGTTCGGGTTAACCGAGCAAGGCGGAAAGATCCAAGGCTGCCTCGGACCAGTGTAAAATAGGTGAAGTTCGGGGGGGTTCGGATCTCAACCGAACCCGCTCATCTCTACTAAAAATCCATCTATTTTCACATTTAAGTAGTAAGCAATTTCTATCGCCACATCTATGTAGAGGTGGGATATGGTCAATCATCCTGTATTTAAGGCTGGATAGACTATGCCCTTGTTCCCCAAAATTTTTTTGTAATGTAATGTAATGCGATGAATGAAACTTAGATATTTATTTATCTTACGTCCTAGAGTATGCTGGGGTCCACATTTGGTACCATGTGGTATAGACGGGTCCACCAGGAGCCATTGGCACTTTAAGAGTTTGAGATTATGGGCTGGCTCCTCCCTCTATGCCCCACCTACCAGACTCCGTTTAGAAAATGTGCCCGGAGGAGCCGGTCACAGCTAGGGGAGCTCCATAGGAGTTTCTCTGGTTTTATTAATTTATTAGAGTATAGGCACAGGGAGACTGCTGGCAACAGCCTCCCATCTTCGTGGGACTAAGGGGGGGAGTAGTGTCCGCCCTGAGGGGTCTGAGCCACTATCTCCGCTGACAGGACACTGAGCTCCTGAGGGGAATGATCGTTCGCCACCACAGGTGATCGCTCACCCCTGCAGCATGCCGCCACCCCCTTACAGAGCCAGAAGATTCAAGTGGCGAGTGAGTCACCGGCTCCCCTAGCAAGTGGGGAGCTGGTGTGAAGATGGCGGCAACAGGGTGGGAGTGCAGTACTAACTGCGCTCCAGAGGCTCAGTGGTACTTAGTTCGGCAATGTGAGGGGTGCCCTGAGCCAGCGCTGTACCCTACACTGGTACTGAAGTCTGTCAGGGGCCCCGGTTCCTTTGGCAGCAAAATCCTCAGGCTAGTTTAAACGAACAGTCGAGCGGAAAGTAGCGCATTAAAGGGGCGGATCTTCTCCTCAGAGCAGACCCAGCAGCGTTCAGCACCATTTTTCCTGCCTGCAGATCAATGTGGAGACTCTGACAGGGAGAGCTGTCACTCCAAATCAACTCCAGCTATCCTGTACGGTACCAGGGGGTTGTAGAAGGAGGAGGGGGGACACTGTGTAAATGCTGTGTAGCCTATTAAGGTGCACAGTAAGTGCTAGGTTTTGGCTTCCCTCTATCTAAAAAATTGCTGTGTATAAGTTGGCTACAATCTCTGTGGCTCTCTTGGCATTCTTAGAGGGAAACTGTATCTGTCCTTTCCCTGTGTGTGTGTGGAGTGTTTGCTGTCTCCAAAAGCCAAGTCTAGAGACTTTGTGTCATATGCTGCAGAGAATAATTCCTCTCAGGATGAATGATCCCATTCCATGTAATCAGGATTCTACTGTTTTATCACAGATCCCTGCAAGGGAGCCTGAGTTGATAGCCTCTCTTAAGGGTATGTGGTCAAAAGAATGCCATTAGAATCCAGAGGCGCTCAAAAAAAACACATAAACAAACATTCATAGTGCATCATGTATGTGTATGATAAACTCAATCAATTTAAATTCTTTTGGTTAGTATTGTACCTAAAAATGAGTCTACTTTTTTTAGGAGTAGACAATCACGCTTTTGGGGGGAGTTGGAATTCCACCAATCAGGATTCTGTGTGCCTCTGGTCTTCCTCTCCACAATCAGTACCCAAAAAGGAAAGATAAAAAACCTCCAATGGTGCAAAATCTTTTATTCACTGTACTAAAACATATAGGACGGGGATAAGGGTGGTCTCTCACCATATGAAGTGGTCTACAAAGTAGACAATAATAGCAGGTTTTAAAGATGGTTAAATTTGGGAGTCCCCGGAACCAGCCGTTCAACTCCACTGGTGATGTCCCAACCGTCTCCCTCACAACAGACATATCCTCCTGCCGACGCGTTTCGACACAAGCAGTGTCTTCATCAAGGCATAAGGAGGAACTAACATTTCAATCTATATATACCCATCTAAATTTGTAAAAGGGCAAACCTATTTCCAGACATGGAGTTACTATCCTCTAAAATTCCCATTACAACAATAGCATTCCACTTAGTTTTTCATTCAGTCCATATTTTGCAGTGAGCCTTATCTTCCCGCTGAAGAGGAGAGCCCGTCCCCTCCATACGATTGATCCCGCCGTCCTGAAGTCGTCACTGCTGCCGCGACCGGAAGTGCGTCATCGCTCCTGCATACGGAAATATGTCACCCACGTCATCGATGATCCACTACACCCGGAAACCGCAGGTGCACGGCTTCATATGTCCCACCGGAAAAGCGTTGTCCATACAATCCCCACTCTTTGGAGCGAGATTCACCTTTCTCAGCCATAATGATTTAAATAAAGTCCGCAGTAAAGTCCCTTTAGTAAAAGGGATCACCTCAGAAGAAGGGAGAAAAGCATCAAACATAGATTAAGTTCCATCCCAAAAACAAAAACAACCCTTAATTTTTATAAGTATCCTGCTGTGGAAATTTCATATACATATTTTAAAAGAATATATGAAAAATATAATCCATTCATAATAAATAGATTTTTGTACTAAAATAAAAGTTTAAAATAAAATAAAACATTATTAAGATTTTTATAAAAACCATTTCAACTCGAAATCCTTATTAAGTCCTTTAGGGATAAGGGTGCCATAGTTATAAATCATAGTCATTTCGCTTCTAGCCAGTTTAGACCCCAAATCATTTCCCCTACTATCTCCCCTAATGTGTTTCAGACCATAAAAATTTCTGATGTGGGCTGTTACAATCATGGGTATTTTTAAAATGTAAAGAAAGGGCATGTGTATCTATACCTTTAGTATTATTACGCAAGTGTTCCCCTAATCTCACTTTCAGGGGTCTACCCGTGCGACCAATGTAAAATTTCCCACATGTGCACTCAATACAGTACACTACATTCGAAGTGTGACAAGTAATCAGATCCGTTATTTTGACTTTTTTACCATTGATATTGACTTCTGATATTTTCATACCAAATGTATTCTTTACTTTCTTACACATCATGCACAGCCCACATCTATAAAAACCAGTGGATAAAACCTTAGGGCCTTTCGGGGATACAGGACACATGCTTCTTACCAATTTAGTTTTAAGGTTAGGGGCCCGTCTGAATATACATAGTGGGTTTGGAGGTAATTCATCCCCTATTACTGGATCCTTCTTTAACACCTGCCAGTGCTTCCTAAAAATCCGTTGGACCTTAGTATGCTGTGATGAAAAATTCGTAATAAAAGCCCATTGGAATTTTTCTTCTTGTTTTCCTTTCTCCTTACCCACTGATTTATCTAGAATGGTATCTCTGTCCAATTCTAAAGCTTCTTGAAGAGCCTTTTCAGTCTTATCTTTATCATACCCACATTTGTTAAAACATTGTACCATTTCTCCAGCCTGAGTTTGAAACACTTCCTTTTCCGAACAGTTTTTCCTCAGTCTTCTAAACTGTCCTGACGGGATGTGCTGCGGGGGCGACATCTCTTGCAAAAGGAGTGCAGTTGATGATTGAGGCCATTAGAGATGTGTTGAATATTGCTGACACAACACCTGAGCAGGTTGAGGAGGCTTACTTCATGGATAATAAGAAAGCCTCGCTAACCTTCCCAGTGTCTAAAGAATTAAACGCTATATTTGAAAAATTCTGGGAAAACCCGGAGAAAAAATTCCAGATCCCAAGAAAGGTTCTGATTGCTTTTCCCTTCCCTGAGGAGGATAGAAAGAAATGGGAAAACCCACCCATAGTTGACGCATCTGTTTCCAGACTGTCAAAGAAGGTGGTTTTACCTTTTAACGCGGGATCTACCACGTTAAAAGAACCGGCAGATCGCAAAATTGACACTACACTCAAATCCATATACACGGCTTCAGGGGCGATACTGCGACCTACTATTGCCTGTGCATGGATTTCTAAAGCTATTGTAAAGTGGTCAGGTGCATTGCTTGAGGACTTGGATACAGTGGATAAAAGTGACGTTGAATTGTTTTTATGTAACATACAGGATTTTGCAGGATTTATGGTGGAATCCATGAAAGACCTGGGTTCGATGGCTGCAGGGATATCTTCCATGTCTGTCTCGGCTCGCAGGGGACTCTGGCTACACCAATGGTCTGCTGATGCGGTATCCAGGAGAGGTGTGGAGAACCTACCCTACACAGGTCAGGCACTATTTGGGGAGGCGGTGGATGCGTGGATTTCCACGGCAACCGCGGGTATGTCACCTTTTCTTCCCTCAGCCTCGCCAGCTACGAAGAAACATTTTTCTTCATCTACATCGCAGTCCTTTCGGATGACCAAAACAAAGAGGACCAAGCCTTCTCACACCTTCTTTAGATGAGGTCGGGCAAAATCCAAAAAACCTGCTACTGCAGGTTCCCAAGAACAGAAGCCTGTTTCTGGTACATCAAAATCCTCAGCATGATGGTGGCCCGCACAGCCTGGAGGAGGGGCTAGTGGGGGTGAGGCTCAGACATTTCAGTCACGTCTGGGTGTCGTCTGGTCTGGATCCCTGGGTACAGGATATTGTATCCCAGGGGTACAGACTGGAGTTTCAAGAATTCCCGCCTCACCGTTTCTTCAAATCAGGCTTGCCAGCTTTATGGGCGGACAGGGCTGTCCTACAGGAAGCCATCCAAAAATTGGAATACTCACAGGTCATTGTCCCAGTTCCACCTCATATTCAAAACAAAGGTAATTATTCGAACCTTTTCGTGGTACCGAAACCAGATGGTTCGGTCAGGCCAATTTTGAACTTGAAATCGCTAAACCCCTTTCTGAGGCAGTTCAAATTCAAAATGGAGTCTCTGAGAGCAGTGATCTCAGGTCTGGAGGAGGGGGAGTTCCTGGTATCCCTGTAAATCAAGGATGCGTACCTCCACGTTTCTGATTTGGCACCCGCATCATGCTTATCTCCGATTCGCACTGTTAGACAGTCACTTTCAGTTCCAGGCACTACCATTCGGCCTCTCCACAGCACCGAGGGTGTTCACCAAGGTGATGGCAGAGATGATGGTTCTCCTCCGCAGGCAGGGGGTGAACATAATCCCATATCTGGACGAAACTGCTGATAAAGGCTTCGTCCAGGGAGATGTTGTTGCAGTCCATTGTTCTCATGACTCATCTGCTCATGGAACACGGTTGGATCCTGAACCTTCCAAAATCACATTTGGAGCCGACAAGGAGATTGTCTTTTCTGGGAATGCTCCTCGACACGGAAGTACAAAGGGTGTTTCTACCAGAGGAGAAAGCATTGGTGATTCAAACAATAGTCCGGGACGTCCTGAAGCCCACCCGGGCATCGGTTCATCAGTGCATTCACCTTCTGGGGAAGATGGTTGCCTCTTACGAGGCTCTACAGTATGGACGGTTTCATGCTTGGTCCTCCCAACTGGATCTCCTGAACAAGTGGTCGGGTTCTCATCTCCACATGCACCAGAGAATACGTCTGTCACCGAAAGCAAGGATTTCACTCCTATTGTGGCTGCAATTACCTCACCTTCTGGAGGGCCGCAGGTTTGGAATACAGAATTGGATCCTCCTATCCATGGATGCAAGTCTCAGGGGCTGGGGCACCGTTACTCAGGGGGTAATTTTCCAAGGAAGGTGGTAAAGCCTGGAACCCAATCTTCCGATAAACATTCTGGAACTAAGAGCCGTCTACAACGGTCTTCTCCAAGTGGCTCATCATCTGCGAGATCGAGCCATTCAAGTACAGTCGGACAATGTAACGATGGTGGCCTACATAAACAGACAGGGCGGAACGAAGAGCAGAGCTGCAATGTCAGAGGTAACAAGAATCCTCCTATGGGCATAAAACACACGTTGGCATTGTAAGCAATCTTAATTCCGGGTGTAGACAACTGGGAAGCAGACTTCCTCAGCAGACACGATCTCCATCCAGGAGAGTGGGGCCTCCATCCGGAGGTGTTCACGGAGGTGACAGATCTTTGGGGTGTACCTCAAATAGAAATTATGGCCACCCATCTCAACAAGAAGATTCTGAGATAATATGCCAGGTCAAGAGACCCGAAAGCCGTGGCAGTGAACGCCCTGGTGTCTCCGTGGTTGTTCAAGTCTGTATACGTGTTTCCTCCACTTCCACTCATTCCAAGAGTTCTAAAACTCATAAGGAGAACAAGAGTTCAGGCAATCCTCATTGCTCCGGACTGGCCAAGAAGGGCTTGGTACACAGATCTTCTGTGTCTTCTGTTGGAAGATCTGAGGCCTCTTCTGCATTGGGAGGGCCTACTGCAACAGGGGCCGTTCGCTTATCAAGACTTACCGCAGCTACATTTGACGGAATGGAGGTTGAACACCAGATATTAGCTCGGAAAGGCATTCCGAACAAGGTTATTCCTACCCTGATACAGGCTAGGAAAGGGGTAACGTCTAAATATTACCATCCCATTTGGAAAACGTATGTCTCTTGGTGTGAATCCAAGAAGTTTCCTAAGGTGGAGTTTCAACTGGGGTGGTTTCTCCTCTTCCTGAAAGCAGGTGTGGATATGGGCCTGAGGTTGGGATCTGTAAAGGTCCAGATTTCGTCCCTATCCATTTTTTTCCAGAAACAGCTAGCTTCCCTCCCTGATGTTCAGACATTCTTGAAAGGGATCTTGCACATCCAGCCTCCCTTTGTACCACCTACGGCACCCTGGGATCTTAATGTGGTGTTGCAGTTCCTCCAATCGGCTTGGTTTGAGCCTCTACAGGAGGTTGAGGTCAAGTTTCTCACATGGAAGGCTGTCACTTTGTTGGCCTTAGCGTCTGCTAGACGTGTGTCGGTGTTGGGGGCTTTGTCGTGTAAGAGCCCCTACTTGATCTTCCATGAAGATAGAGCTGAGCTCAGGACGCGTCAGCAGTTTCTTCCAAAGGTTGTGTCGGCTTTTTATATCAACCAACCTATTGTGGTGCCAGTGGCTACTGACTCCTCAATTACATCTAAGTCCTTGGATGTTGTGAGGGCTTTGAAAATCTATGTAAAGAGGACTGCTCGTCATAGAAAATCGGACTCTGTTTGTCCTGTATGATCCCAAGAAGCTTGTGGGTCCTGCTTTTAAGTAGACGATTTCTCGCTGGATCAGGTTCACGATCCAGCATGTGTATTCTACGGCAGGATTGCAGTGTCCAAAATATGTTAAGGCCCACTATACTCGTAAAGTGGGTTCTTCCTGGGCGGCTGCCCGGGGTGTCTCGGCTTTACAACTTTGCTAAGCGGCTACTTGGTCAGGGTCGAACACGTTTGCTAAGTTCTACAAGTTCGATACTTTGGCCTCTGAGGACCTAAAGTTTGGCCAATCAGTTCTGCAGGAACCTCCGCGCTCTCCCTCCAATTCTGTGAGCTTTGGTACATCCTCATGGTACTAATGTGGACCACAGCATGCTCTAGGATGCAAGAGAAAATAGGATTTTAATTACCTACTAGTAAATCCATATCTCATAGTCCGTAGAGGATGCTGGGCACCCATCGCTTCGTTATCCTGCAGAGTTTACTTGATTCAGTATGACTTTGTTTTTAGTTTTGTACTGCGTTGTTACTTGGTTAAGTAATATTTTTCAGCTGTTGCTGGGTTTCAAGCTAATTAGCTTGGGTTGCCGTGTTGTGTGAGCTGTTGTAAATCTCGCCACTATCTGTGTAATCATTCTCTTGAAGATGTCCGTCTTCTTAGGCACAGTTTATAGACTGAGTCTGGTAGGAGGGGCATAGAGGGAGTAGCCAGCCCACACTCTTAAACTCTCAAAGTGAAAATGGCTCCTGGTGGACCTGTCTATACCCCATGGTACTAATGTGGACCCCATCATTCTCTATGGACTACGAGAAAAGGATTTACCGGTAGGTAATTAAAATCCTATTTTCATCAATATACTGTTTATTGTTATTTCCCTGCTATTGATCTTCCTAGGCATTAAGTTAGGGATAATATGGCTATGTGTTGGATTTTCTTTTATTATGATCATGTTGATAAATATATATGATCTTAATCTTAATATTAATACTTGCGCTGCCACTGTATACATATGTTTGTACGATGTTCTGTTTAAGTGAATCCGCATGGTTGTTTATGCTGTCTCTATGGAGATGGGATCACACTTGAAAGCGCTGCATAGACGGGAGCCGTGCTCTGCTTCCGGCCTGGCAGGTGATGCCGGCCCCGCCAGTTGGAGCGTTCATTTCACTGGGTGATGTATGAATAAAAGTAAGATGGTCTTATATGTTTTTATATCCTGAAGACGGTAAAGAACCAAAACGTTGATACTACGCTGCTGTGTTTATCGTTTATTCCCTTGAGTGCCGCACCAATTGCCTATATCTATCTATCTATCTATCTATCTATCTATCTATGGGGGTGATTTCGAGTTGTTCGCTCGCTAGCTTCTTTTAGCAGCATTGCTCACACTAAGCCGCCGCCGTCTGGGAGTGTATCTTAGCTTAGCAGAATTGCGAACGAAAGATTAGCAGAATTGCGAATAGAAATTTCTTAGCAGTTTCTGAGTAGCTCCAGACTTACTCAGCCATTGCGACCAGCTCAGTCCTTTTCGTTCCTGGTTTGACGTCACAAACACACCCAGCGTTTGTCCAACCACTCCCCCGTTTATCCAGCCAATCCTGCGTTTTGCAACCCGAACGCCTGCGTTTTTCCGCACACTCCCATAAAACGGCCAGTTTCCGCCCAGAAACACCCACTTCCTGTCAATCACACTACGATGAGCACAGCGATGAAAAAGCTTCGTTATGCCGTGAGTAAAATACCAAACTTTTGTGTAAAATAACTAAGCGCATGCGCTCTGCGAACCTTACGCATGTGCAGTAAGCGACTAATCACAGTATAGCGAAAATCGGCAACGAGCGAACAACTCGGAATGACCACCGATATATACACATACATATATTTTTTTATTTTTTATTTTTGTGGTGTACCCCAGGGTACTATAAAATTTTTATTTTATTTTCATTATTACTGTGACACTGCTGGTCAGACCGCAGTGTGGGGGTAATTCTGAGTTGATCGCAGCAGGAACTTTGTTAGCAGTTGGGCAAAACCATGTGCACTGCAGGGGAGGCAGATATAACATGTGCAGAGAGAGTTAGATTTGGGTGGGGTGAGTTCAATCTGCAATCTAAATTGCAGTGTAAAAATAAAGCAGCCAGTATTTACCCTGCACAGAAACAAAATAACCCACCCAAATCTAACTCTCTCTGCAAATGTTATATCTGCCCCCCCCCCCCTGCAGTGCACATGGTTTTGCCCAACTGCTAAAAAATTTCCTGCTGCGATCAACTTGGAATTACCCCCTATGTTATTATTTTGTACTCATACACATATTGTGCGACACTGTTGGTGTGTTCAACTGCAGTGTTTGATTACTATTTCTGATGCACACACATATTGTTTGATGCTGTTGGTGAAGGTGGTACCACAGTAATATTTTTTATTTCCTACTCATACACGTATGGTGCAACACTGTTGGTGAAGGTCAACCACAGTGTTCGATTACTATTTCTGACGCACACACATATTGTGTGACACTGTGGGTGAAGGCAGTACCACAGTAATATATTTTATTTCCTACTCCACTGTTGGTGGAATTAAAGCACAGTGTTTGATTACTATTTGTGACTCATACTTGTATTGTGCAACACTGAAGGTGGTACGTATTTTGTACAAATTGCGGTGTGTGCTGTACCCCAATTCATTTGTGTTTGTGGATAGATATGGAGGACGAACATTGAGAGGAGAGCAGGTAGCACATACTAGTGGTGCAGGTGCTGCCACCAGTCATGACGATACAAGTCCGTCAGCATCATCTACTAAGGTAGATGCCCAGGGGCATAGAGGGCTTAAGTCAGGGCATGTAAAATCATTTAATTTTACAGTGGTAAAGAAAAAAAATCAAAAGGAAAGTTAACTGCAGAGGTAGTAACACAAACTGTGTATTCAGAATCAGAACCATCAGACATTCTTGAGGAAAGTTTAGGGGTTTCCACATCAGCTATGTGTAAGTCTGACATTTCTCACACTGTCCTCTTTCACCTCCTTCCACCATTTTTGATCCAAATGCACATGTGGGGAGCAGTAGAAATAAAGATGGTGATGATGAGGAGGACATAATAAAAATTGAGGATTCATCTGTAGAAGTGGAACAGGATGAGGGGGATATGTGTGTACTACTACTATCTGACACTGGGGATGTTGATGATGTTGTTTGTGTAAGTCAGCCACCGGTGGCTGCAGTTGTTGACCGTGATAAAAAGAAAGCCATTGCAATGCCTGGGCAGAAGACCAAAAAAGCCACCTCTTGGGTGTGGGATTATTTTTACCCTAATCCTGACAATGTTTGTGAAAGCATCTGCTCCATTTGTGAGGCAAAAGTTAGTAGAGGTAGGAAAGTTAGCCATCTAGGCACCTCGACCATGTTACGTCATTTGCGGCGAATACATTAAATTTATTGTGCAAGATTACAATGTAATTAATACCTCGTCATCAACATCCTTAGAGTCATTACTTATCAGAGGTAGTCCTTCTAAAAAAATAGTTTTGTGGGGGCCCAAACAAACCAATCATTTCAGCCACAAGTGACGGTCCCCGTCGCTGAAATGGTTGGTTTGTTAAACTGTGCATGTCCTGTTTAATATATACATCACAAGGATGGGTGGGGGGGGGGGGGCAAGGACAATTCCAGGTGGGAGGAAGTGCACAAGGACAATTTCATCTTCCACCTCTTTTCTTTGTATTATGTGCTGTTTGGAGCATTGCTATCTGTGACGACAACCATTTGTATAGTTCATTAAACTGCCACCCTGTCTGAAAGATCAGCCACAGAATATCACAGAATTTGGGGGTGTTTTTGTTCCTACAGTATTACTAACCTCAATAACATTCATTTCCAGTCAATTATGACCACCTCACAGCTCACAGTCTGAAAAGATCAGCCACTGCAGTGCCATTCTGTTTCCTAGATGTGCCATGTGGTAAGTTTTAGAGCCACATGTTTGTGCCACCCACTGCTGTCACTTAGCTGAGTCATCCAGCTACCTTGGTGCAACCTTTTGTTCTAAACTGGATGAAAACAATATTGTGAGCTGTGAGGTGGTCAAAATTGACTGGAAATGAGTGGAAATGAATGTTATTGATGGTAATAATACTGTAGGAACAAAAACATCCCCAAATTCTGTGATTTTAGCTTTTTTAATAAAGTACAGATCCATAACCAATACAGATTTAAAACTCGCAAGGGGGTTAGAGGCAAAACAAATAAAAATCCAAAACATGAAGGAGAAACAGATCTAGGGCCGGCGCCACCATTAGGCAGCTTTAGGCAGCTGCCTATGGGCGCCGGCACTTGGAAGGTGGCGTTGAGTTGAACACAAAATGAAGTCCAGTATGCCTCTCAACATTCTTCTATTAGAAGTCACTGACGTCTGCGGCGGCGGATCCTATCAGCTGCCCGCCACCGCCATCCCCACCGTGTAGTGTGCACTCCTTTGCTCACTGTCACCGAATCAGCTTTTGCAATGCGGCTCTCTCCTTGCAACCTGTGCCGCCCACGGCAAAAAGGCTATGTCAAAGTCAGAAAAATATCTCTATGCACACTGCCATATTTGCACCTCACACTGGTCCGCGCTGCGCATGCGTGCGCTTTCCCGTGATAGCGCATACCCGCTGATGCGTGCACCCGCTCGCATCGGTATGCGTATTTACGGTAAAGAGTATGTAGTCGTAGCGTGCGACCCAATCGTTACATATTTCCACAATTAACGTAGTTTATAGATCATGGTCCCTTTGATAGATTCTGAAAGTTTGGTTAATATAGAATGTCCCTGAACGGAGGAATCCCTCTTTGTATTGTAGGAAGGGTCTAACAGGAGTCATACAGTAGTGTTTGGTACCCATCGGAAGAGTATTTAAATAGCAATATTCCGGTGTTGGTTTGGAGCGTATTAATCGCTCGTGCGAATAGTTATGGACATAAGAAGTTTATGTCCATTACTATTATTTACTCTTACTCAGGTATGCGGCGGGAAACCTAGTTTCCCACCCACCTGAGCTGTTTGAAATCGTCACAGCCCACCTGTATGAATCACCCTATGACATTTTGTTATAATGCGAAGCCGAATTCCTGCGTCCAATGGACAATGAGGTTGTAGGGACCATTAGATTGCATTGTGTGAGTAGCATAAAAGACGGGCCTATGGCATCCAGCTTACACTTCTCATCAAACGGTTCTCATTGCTGATAATCGGGAAGCTGGATGTCCAGAGGCGCATGCGATCGTTTCCCCTTGTGCGTAAGTTTTTCTCCGTGATCATATTGTCTTACTGTGAGCCATTTCTCTCATCTCTACCTCTCTCTCTCTCTCTCTACTCTTTCTCTCGTATTTTCCCTTGATTAGATTGTATTGTATTGTATTGTATTTATAGTGTAGTTATTTGGTTAGGAAGTCTCTGTTATATTGTAGTGTATCATTTGTACTGTGATTCCTTTTTACAAGTATATTAGTTATAATACATTTAATAGGCTTTGGACCCTAAACAAGTATCTGTGTATTTTCTCATAGTGTTAAGTGTTCACAGAGCGTCGGTGACGCTCAAGCAGCTTTGTAGTTAATCAGGTTACACCAGGTTGCACTTACACACTGTCTCTACATAAAGGTATACTGTGTATCTAATAGTTAAAGGTATAGATATCAAGGTATAGCGTTGTGAGCGTCGGCGCCGCTGGTGATCTCCTCGTGGTCTCGAGCGTCCGCTACGCCATAGCGAATCATTACGTTTGTCTGTAGCCAATAGTGTGCCAGTCTGTGATCTCTGGGCCGTGAGCGAACGCGACGCTTGAGCGTCTCGCCTACGGCTGAGCGATCGTTACGCAAGTAGCATACCCTTACGGTACTTCTTACGTAGTCAGCGTACAGTGTTCTAAGACCTCATAAAGGGTTATTTATACGATAAAGGAATACAGCTTTATCAATTGGGGGCCGTCCAGTCCTTCACATATCTGCACTAGGTAGATCAGCAGACATTATCCCTCAGCAAAGGGCGGGAGGTTGTCTCGTAGTGCTGGCGGGATAAGCGTCTGCTTCGCTTAGATAACGAGTGCTGAAGGAATCCGGGAACCGGAGGTAAGAACAAAACGCTAGTGTCTTTTAAAACTGTAATTTTTTTTTCTTCTGTCTTGCGTACACACGCACGCATACATATATATCTGCATTTCTTTTTCATTTTCGTATATCACTATCCTGTTTGCCAGTTTCATAGTTGATAGAAAAGTGCTAAAAGAGACTTGCTGTTATTTCATAGTTTAAGAATAGAGGTAATAGTTAAAGTATAGACAAACACACAGGTTTGCCTAGGAGATAAGGCAAAGTCAGTGGGGTACGTGGTAGATGATCAAGGATCATCTACATTGATAAAAGTATAAATTGTGTTACGGTGGATCTTTGTTTTGCGTACACGTGTCCCTAAAAAAAGACTTGTGTACGCAATCCAAAAGCAGACGCACGCAGCGTACATTACGCAACGGAGCGTCCGGTTACGCCCACGTAGCTCAAGTCACGATAAGTTGAAGTAACGCAAAGGCGATAAGTAACGCACAGCGGTAGATAACGCGACGCGGTAAATAACGCAAGTCTATTTTTGGTGTCCGAAATTTAATTAACAGATCCTGCTCCTAATTGGTAACACAGCTGGGCTAAAGAAAAATTTCTGCGCAGAAATAGAAATAGAAGCAAAAGTGTACATGTGGTGAGTGAGTGTGTTTTTATTATTACAAGTTTATATAACTTAAAGGTTGAACCACAAGAAAAGTCGAGTACTCGTGAGGTACACGCGTGTAAGTGACGTGCACGGTGGCTAGGGAGGCATCCTTGGTTAAACATAATATTTGAGCATTAGAATATAGCGGACCAGTATAGAACAAGACCAGGAGGTCAGACCAGGAGGTCGTACAGAACAAGACCAGGAGGTCATAACAGACCAGGAGGTCATAAGGAGACAAAGAAGTCCGCTATAAAGGTAAGAGGCACAACCCCGGGGGTTGGTGCAGAACCCATATAGGCCATATAAGCTCTGGCTGAAGGAATTCGCAGCCGAAATTTTCGATTCCATTGATCTCTCAGTACATAACAAGTAGTGCTTATGTACTGAACGATTGTACCGCACGTCATTGTGTGCATTAGTAAACCTGACTAGTATCATTTTGCGTACAAAGGTCATAAACGCTAGTTGTACATTCTGACGTGATTTGTGTAATTTTTTATTTTTGGAAGGGAAGTTCGCTGGTCACTCAGGAACTATCTAACAACCCCACCTTTACTGGAAAGAGTAAGTGTCCTGCGGGTAACCCTCACATGTTCCAGTAAACAGAAGGTTTTTGGTAGGTGCTCTAGGTCGAGTACGCCAGCACCATATCGGTGTGACCAGGTCGTATTGGTCGACGTGAGCGAGTGAGTGGGGTACTCGGTAAACCGCCACCGCCGGCCTATTTTGAATAATTTGGTTTGCTGTAAGGGTTCGCTGAAGACCGTGATATAAAGATCAAAGGAGTAGTAAGCAACGCCTGCAGATTATGGGGGCCAGTTGTTCAGGTAGGGGGCGATCAACCTCGGTTCGGGTTGATTCAGAGAACCGACCAGTCGGGTCGGCAAGGTACATCATGTGTGAGAAATATGGAAGTCACACAGAGGTTTTATGTGATGAATGGGAGAGAATGACTGTACAAGACAGGGAGAAATTCCCAAGAATAGGTAGCTTCAGCCCAGAAGTGTTACAAAATATAAGGAGGAGGATATGTCTCATAAAATCGACAAAGAGACGAATTCAGCATCATGATTATTTACAGTTGTGGCAACAGGAAGGTGAGATACAGAGAGGTTTGGCTCTGGCGGCGGGATCTGGGGCAGTCAGGAAACTGATAGCCACAGCCCCACCTCCACCATACATTACAGGAGAGAAGTTGATTGCGGAGAAAAACGCACTGGGGTGTAAAACACAAACTCTTAGCAACCATATAAATGTTAATGATGTTAACCAAGTAACCCATGCAATTATTAACCCGTGCAAGATGTACCCTGTTTTGAACTTTCCTCAGGAGTGTGATCAAGAAGACGATTCGGCAACAACTTCAGCGCTCTCTCTAGCGGCCACCATATCAGAAACCACAGTAGGAACTGCTCCACTCACGAGATTAGTGAAGGCCCCTAGCGGAGGGATAGGTGAGGTCGTGTCAACGGGTAAGTACGGCACCATGCATTATGCTGAGACAATTGTACCACAACAAGCTGTAGAATCTACACAGAGTGAAGCTGTTAGAATAAATCCAGTTAAGGTGATAGTAGTTCCCAATGGGAAAACAGATGCATCAGGAGCCACACCCGTTAGGAACATTGCCATGTATTGCCCGTTTACTAGAATGGAATTGAGGACCATAGTGTCTGAATTCCCAGACCCCAGAAAAGATTTAGTTGCAAGCCAAAAATACATCAGGGATCTAGGAAACACTTTAGAGCCCAATAATAAGGATTGGCAGATAGTGCTAAGAGCTTGCTTACCTTCAAATGTCGACTCAGTTCAATTCTTAGCTGATTGCGGACTAGATAAAGATGTACCGCTTTCAGATGTGTACGACAAAGATAATGTAAAAAGAATAAATTTACAGTTAAAGGAGTATTTCCCAGCCGTTGTAAAATGGAACAGAATATTCTCCATTAAGCAAAAGGAGTCCGAAACGGCAGCAGAATATTTTCACCGGGCACTATTAGAAATGGCAAAATACACTGGTATAGAAGACATTAGGACCAACCCAAACCATCAAGAAGTAGCAGTATCGGTACTGATGGATGGTTTAAAGGAAACATTAAAGGCTAGGGTACAGACCACGCAACCATGTTGGCGAGGTCTGTCAGTGTCCACTTTGAGAGAGGCTGCTATTGATCACGACAGAAACATCACCAGGCACAGAGAATCGCAAAGTGATAAGTTAATGTCAGTAAGTATACAGGCGCTGACCACAAAACAGCCTGCGTATGTACCATCAAATCCTGTAAGTAAGTCAACTGTGATAACATGTTATTCCTGTAACAGACAGGGACACTATGCACGAGACTGTAGAGTAAGAAATGTACCAAAATCATACCAACCCCCTAGACAACGACACAACACAAGACATTGGGATCAGGATCCACAGAGGCGGAGTTATGAGCCACATACAGGGGAAACAAAAAGATACCCCCCGAACAGAGATTGGCATGCCTCTGGTAGTTCCCAGCTAACTCCCCCACAAGTAGTTGCTGCCAGCGGGATTCAGGGAGGTCAGCATACCCAATAGGGGTGTGGCCATACCTGTAATCTGCAGCCAGTAAAATTGATTGCAAGCCTTGGAAATGAACCCGAGATCGCAATCAATGTAGCTGGTAAAACTTTAAACTTTCTTGTAGACACAGGGGCGGCCAAGTCAGTGATAAATTCGACAGTGGGCATGAGAACCACTGGTAAGACAATTCCAGCCATGGGAGTAACAGGAGTAGTCCAGCATTACCCTGTTAGCAAACCAGCCGAGATTACAATAGGGCCTTTGCATACCAAGCATTCCTTTTTGCTGGCTGCATCGGCACCAACCAATCTCCTGGGAAGAGACTTACTATGTAAAATGGGGTGCGTCATTTATTGTACTTCTGAAGGTGTATTCTTGGACATACCTGAGAATCACGCTCAGGAAGTACGAGACATGTTAGACTCCCCATCAAAATTAATGTCACATTCCATTATGACAAATAGGAATCCGTCCCAAGTAGAAGAGATGACTTCCCAGATACCAGAGTCACTTTGGACAAAAGACGGACAAGACACTGGATTAATGGCAAACGTAGCTCCAGTAGTTGTACAAGTAAAAGATGGTAGGATAGCTCCAAAAATCCCACAGTATCCTCTGAAGCCAGAGGTGGAGTTAGGAGTTTTCCCAGTAATAGAGCGCTTGCTACAACAGGGCATTCTGGTAAGAACGTCCAGCACAGCCAATAGTCCCATCTTCCCTGTTAAAAAGAGTGGGGGGAGGGGTTACAGACTAGTGCAGGATCTAAGGGGGATTAACAAAATAGTTGAGAGTCAGTTCCCCGTAGTGCCAAATCCAGCTGTCATCCTAATGCAAATTCCTCCCACTGCCAAATTTTTCACTGTTATTGACCTCTGCTCCGCTTTCTTTTCAGTACCTCTGCACCCTGACAGCCAATATTTGTTTGCATTCACATACAGAGGAGTCCAATACACGTGGACTCGATTACCCCAAGGTTTCATAGATAGTCCAAGTATATTTTCTCAGGCTTTGCATGATTGTTTACAGTCTTTCCAACCGGAGAGTGAATCAGTATTGATACAGTATGTGGATGATTTACTGCTGTGTTCAGATTCACTGGAAGCATCTCTGAAGGATACGAAACAGCTCCTGTTTCATCTTTCAGACACAGGTCACAAGGTTTCCAAAGACAAGTTGCAATTATGCCAAACTAAGGTAAAATATTTGGGACACTGTCTAACACAAGGACTGAGACACCTGACCGCTGATAGAATCCAAGCAATTAGAGACATGACCCTACCACAAACCCAGCAACAGATCAGAACGTTTTTAGGAATGTGTGGGTATTGCCGTAATTGGATCCCAGGGTTTTCCATATTGGCGCTACCTTTGCAGGAAATGGTCTCCTCAAACAAACCTGATAGGATTTTGCATACAGACGAATCCGAAACAGCATTTGAGAGACTCAAACAGTGCCTAACGCAGGCGCCAGCGCTAGGTATGCCAGACTATGGGAAACCCTTTGAACTATACGGAACAGAAAGTGCTGGTTGCGCAGCAGGTGTACTAACCCAAAAACACGGTGATGCCAGCAGGCCAGTTGCATACTACAGCGCTCAGCTAGACACGGTAGCGCGATCCCTCCCCACATGCTTGCGAAGCGTTGCTGCAATAGCATTGCTAGTAACAAAAAGCGAAGATGTCGTGCTAGGCCACAACCTCACAATCCATACACCACATGCAGTGTCAGCCTTATTGAATTCTGCCCAAACCAGACACGTCTCATCAGCGAGGTTTACAAGATGGGAATTGGCACTAATGGCCCCAGTAAACATCACCATAAGGAGATGCAGTGCATTAAATCCTGCAACATATCTCCCAGGTGTGCCTGGTCAGGCACAAAGGGTGGAAGGTGAGAGTGATGGGGAAGGAGGATTTAATACAAAGGAAGATACACATGATTGTATGGAATATTTGACCCAAAATTTTACCGCAAGGCCTGACATCAGTGACAATCCACTGGAAGATGCAGAACTCACGTTCTACACGGACGGTAGTTGTCACAGACAGTCAGACTCGGGAGACTTGTGTACTGGATACGCAGTCGTAGATGACCAAGACACCATAGAAGCGGAACCGCTAGGCCCACCTCACTCAGCCCAGGTTGCTGAACTGGTCACCCTAACCAGAGCATGTGAATTGGCTAAGGGTAAGTCAGCCAATATCTACACCGATTCTAGATACGCATTCGGGGTAGTCCATGATTTCGGAGCCCTATGGCGCCTCAGAAATTTCATGACGGCAGCTGGTACACCGATAGCGCATGCAGCTCACATAAAAAGGCTTCTAACAGCGATACAGGAACCCGACAGAGTGGCTGTTATCAAATGTAAAGCACATACATATAGTCAAGACCCAGTATCACTTGGTAACAGCCGAGCAGACGAAGCTGCTAAGTTAGCAGCTGCTACCCCCATACCGACAGACACCACACAACTGATGGTATTCAATACCATCAAAACACAAAAGTTGTGTGAGATGCAGAATTTGTGTTCCACACAGGAAAGAGCAGTCTGGAAGGCAAAGGGATATGGCCAGGAGTCCTCAGGGCTCTGGACGGATGGACATGGTAAACCAGTGGCTCCCAGAGCATATCTTCCATGTCTGGCTGAAGCAGCTCACGGGCTGACTCATCTAGGCAAGGAGGGAATGTGCAAATTGGTAAGAGCATACTGGTGCGCCCCAGGATTCTCCTCTCATGCGAGTAAAAGAGCAATGTCATGCCTTACCTGTCTGAGAAAGAATATTGGAAAGGCAATACCTACAGAACCATCCCATATCCCACCGGCCGGCGGCCCTTTTCAGGTAATACAAATTGACTTCATTCAATTACCCCCTTGTCGAAATTTGAAATATGTACTTGTTTGTATAGATGTTTTCTCGAATTGGGTCGAAGCATTTCCAGCGGCTACAAATACCGCTATGTTTACAGCTAAGAAAATTGTGCAGGAATTTGTATGTAGATATGGTATCCCTAGAATAATCGAAAGTGATAGGGGTACCCATTTTACAGGTGATGTCTTTCAAGGAATGTGTAAGTTGATGGGAATTGATAGCAAGCTGCACACTCCGTACCGTCCACAGGCGAGTGCGAAGGTCGAAAGAGTGAACAGCACGATTAAAAATAAATTGAGTAAAGTAATGGCAGAGACAGGATTGACGTGGCCAGAAGCTTTACCCATTGTTTTGTATAGCATCAGAACCACTCCCAGGTCCCCTCTTAATCTGTCCCCCTTTGAAATCTTGTTTGGTCGACAACCGCATGTCATGATTAACCCTCAGGATGATTTGAAATGTAACAATGAAGTAACTGTAAAGTACTTGATTAACATGAGTAAACAGTTGAGGAATCAAAATGATAATCTGAAGTTAGTGATTCCTGATCTACCTGATAGTAATTGTCATGACATTGAACCTGGGGATTATGTAATGATACGAAATTTTCTACGCTCAGGTTGTCTTATTGATAGATGGGAAGGACCATACCAGGTCTTATTGACTAGCACCACAGCATTGAAGGTTGCTGAGAGAGAGACTTGGGTCCATTCATCCCACTGCAAGAAGGTTGCTGATCCAGAGAAGTCCCGTGATAAGGAACAGACGGTAGAGGTTGTATCACTGGAGTGTCTGTTCCAGGAGGACTGAGGCGGCACCTGAGCCTTGAAGACCGAAAGCAGTTGTCGACTCCCCAATCCCTTTTATTGTTTTTCTCCACTTCCCATCCCCTCTCCCTTGAAATTTCTTTTTCCCCCTTCTCATTCTTCTCCATTTCCTCCTCAAAGATGGACTTGCCCCAAGAGACTGTGATCCGGATTTTCCTGTTAACCATGATGTTGACTAGAGCAGTCTGTTCCGGCGAGAGTACCATGGAGGTCGAGAGAGGTTCTGGAATGGGTTCCGATTATGATGATGGAGGCGTAGTTTTCCAAGATCAACCTAACCAACAAGCAAAGGCGAGTATCAGAAAGCGATCCGATAGCATTGATCATAGAAGAAATTGTGACGGATTGTTAGCTGAAGAAAACTGTATCTGCAGGCTTTGTAACAATGTCATTGAGGATGGGTGCATAAAGAAATGCCAATCCAGTTTTAATATCCATATGGACCGGCATCCATTGAGTGACTATCACTCCTTAGTGGGTAATGTGTTAAACAAAACAGATTGTTGGGTATGCTCTCAAGTACCTCAGGGTCATAGCAAATCAGGGCTAGTACCATTTCCTTTAACGATAGGGGAGGTACTTGAGTTATATGGTGGGAGACCGGTGGACAGGAGGTTTAATATCTCCAGCCCTCCTAGTTTGAAGCTCCACCAATACCATGTGGATAGGTCCCTCTTATGTTTTAACATCTCCAATCCCCGACAGCCGGGAAATTGGGAAGTGTCATGGAGCAACCTGACCGTGACCTTCTCGCATAGAGCAGATAGAATGCCTACAGATACAGAGCTTGTACGCCACATAGCCAGTAGAGGAAAATCTTTCAGGTATAGATATACCTTAGGAAATAGGATTACTAGAGTTGGAGAAGTATCACCAGGATACTGTGCACATATCGTACAACCTGATACGTGTATTAAGCAGATGGAAGAATTAGGGTCAGGAGATTTCACCTGGAAGGTATGTAATATGGTAATGTCCTACTCCGTCCCATATGTTCTCCCCGATGATGCTTATTTCATATGCGGGAGAAAGGCGTACAAGTGGCTTGCCCCAAACTCTGAAGGATTGTGTTATATTGGAAAAGTATTGCCTGAAGTGATGACTGTAACACATGATAAAATGAAAGACATACACTGTGGTGCCCAAGCTCCTTATACTCACACTCATTACGAGCACCGAGTTAAAAGACAACTGTCAGAAAGGTTAGAGCATCCGGCCTCTGATCTGATCCATGAATCCACCGGGATTCAGGTTCTGGTGGCGTTAGATTTCACTCGCACCGCTCGAGGAGTGATGAATTATAGATACATCTCTGCGCTTGCAAATTTGTTAGATAATATCACTGAAATGTATGATGACACGTTTAGATACACTGGAAGAGAACTCCAAGCTTATAAAACAGAACTGGTACAGCATAGAATGGTTCTTAATTACCTCACAGCAGTGACAGGCGGATATTGTGTTACATTGGCAACACAGTACGGCGTGAAGTGTTGCACGTACATCACGAATAGCACCGAGGATCCGGTAGAGGTCATAGACCAAAAGATGGATGATATTCTCCAATTAAAGTGGGAATTTCGCCGAAAACACAATCTCACTCTTGCTGCTGTAGGTAATGAGCTGACTGGTTGGGTGTCATGGTTGAACCCGCGAAATTGGTTCTCCGGTTTAGGAGACTGGGCTCAAGGAGTCATAATGGATGTTGGAAAGTTTCTCCTATGTATTTTAGGTATTGTTATATCTATTGGATTGATATTTAGATGCGGGCAGGCTTTAATGAGGTGCAAACAAAGTACAAGAGTGATGAGTTTGAGGAGTGAGGAAACTGTAATTAACCTGGATTTGATTTATGACCCAATGATAGAAACCAGGATGTGATGAAAAATGCGATTATACGGTCCGTTTCTTTCACCTGTTTTTCTGCTTTTCTCCAAGATAAAAAGACCCCCTTGGACGAGGAAGTTGACGAGACGCTATACAGACAACGGATGGACCAAAGAAGGAGTTTTGACCACTTGAGAAATGGACATTTGATGAACTTTGCCATGGATCCCCAGTTTCCCTAGTATTCTTAAACTTACGCTAGCCCAACATTTTTTGTAAATCTGATGGCATTGACAAAGCTTATTGCTCATGCCTAACGAGCAAAACAGCGCAAAGAAGACGACTTTCAACTGATACCGAACAAAACTTCGACGACAGATGTACATTTACCTGACATAGAATATCATTGCATTTTCCATAAGTGTTCCTCATCTTCATCTCTACAACCCTCAGGTAATAACACACATAGTATAGGGAATACAGGCACAGATATCAGCAATCACATATTCCCCCATTCATGTATCCTCAACTAAAATGTGCTCCCCATTTTGTTCAAAAGCCGAAAAGAGCTCGGTAAAGTTTGACAGCCCATCCACAGACCTGTACCACGGGATAAGAAGGAATTCAAATGTATACTTCGCAATACCTCGAAGCTTGATTTATAACACGTTCGGCACGATGGTACATGACCCCCCCAAACATGGACTCATACACACATGCTTCTGCTATCTCACTAGGTCATACCCTTTTCACACCTACTCCTCTCTTCTTCCTTACCCAACCATGGAAATGAATTAACCCCTGACTTATATTTTTCCCCTTTTGAAATGTTTTAGAAGGTGGCAGTTATTATTGACTGCCAAAGGGTGGACTGTCAAAGTCAGAAAAAATATCTCTATGCACACTGCCATATTTGCACCTCACACTGGTCCGCGCTGCGCATGCGTGCGCTTTCCCGTGATAGCGCATACCCGCTGATGCGTGCACCCGCTCGCATCGGTATGCGTATTTACGGTAAAGAGTATGTAGTCGTAGCGTGTGACCCAATCGTTACATATTTCCACAATTAACGTAGTTTATAGATCATGGTCCCTTTGATAGATTCTGAAAGTTTGGTTAATATAGAATGTCCCTGAACGGAGGAATCCCTCTTTGTATTGTAGGAAGGGTCTAACAGGAGTCATACAGTAGTGTTTGGTACCCATCGGAAGAGTATTTAAATAGCAATATTCCGGTGTTGGTTTGGAGCGTATTAATCGCTCGTGCGAATAGTTATGGACATAAGAAGTTTATGTCCATTACTATTATTTACTCTTACTCAGGTATGCGGCGGGAAACCTAGTTTCCCACCCACCTGAGCTGTTTGAAATCGTCACAGCCCACCTGTATGAATCACCCTATGACCTTTTGTTATAATGCGAAGCCGAATTCCTGCGTCCAATGGACAATGAGGTTGTAGGGACCATTAGATTGCATTGTGTGAGTAGCATAAAAGACGGGCCTATGGCATCCAGCTTACACTTCTCATCAAACGGTTCTCATTGCTGATAATCGGGAAGCTGGATGTCCAGAGGCGCATGCGATCGTTTCCCCTTGTGCGTAAGTTTTCTCCGTGATCATATTGTCTTACTGTGAGCCATTTCTCTCATCTCTACCTCTCTCTCTCTCTCTCTACTCTTTCTCTCGTATTTTCCCTTGATTAGATTGTATTGTATTGTATTGTATTTATAGTGTAGTTATTTGGTTAGGAAGTCTCTGTTATATTGTAGTGTATCATTTGTACTGTGATTCCTTTTTACAAGTATATTAGTTATAATACATTTAATAGGCTTTGGACCCTAAACAAGTATCTGTGTATTTTCTCATAGTGTTAAGTGTTCACAGAGCGTCGGTGACGCTCAAGCAGCTTTGTAGTTAATCAGGTTACACCAGGTTGCACTTACACACTGTCTCTACATAAAGGTATACTGTGTATCTAATAGTTAAAGGTATAGATATCAAGGTATAGCGTTGTGAGCGTCGGCGCCGCTGGTGATCTCCTCGTGGTCTCGAGCGTCCGCTACGCCATAGCGAATCATTACGTTTGTCTGTAGCCAATAGTGTGCCAGTCTGTGATCTCTGGGCCGTGAGCGAACGCGACGCTTGAGCGTCTCGCCTACGGCTGAGCGATCGTTACGCAAGTAGCATACCCTTACGGTACTTCTTACGTAGTCAGCGTACAGTGTTCTAAGACCTCATAAAGGGTTATTTATACGATAAAGGAATACAGCTTTATCAGCTATGAACATAGTGGCGGTGCTGGAAGACTTGGAGGGTGTAGTCGGCGCAGGGTAGGTGATGAAACAGCGCAGTCCACAGGGGTGAGCTGTGGCTGCTGTACCTTGATAGCGGCAGTCACCCCTGCATACGCGCACGCGCTCGGGGGGGGGGGTCCGAGTACCTAGAAACTCCCCCTGGTCGCCGATCCATCAGTGATGCTAAACTATTTTTTTTGTATCTGCGTGTATGCAGTGTAAGAAGGCGCTCACGCAGGCTGCACCCACTCGGCTGCAGCAGCTCCCTCCTTACACAGTGCGAGAAGCTTGCTGCTGGGATCCTGTAGTGGGAACTGCAGCGGCAGCGCACAGCTCCTCTCAGTCTCAGGCAGTACATGCCGTGTTGATAGAGACAGACAGAGCCTGGAGAGGGAACTGGGCAGGTATTGCATGTGTACAATACTCGCTCACTGACTCCAGGGCCTATATTTACTAATAATCCGAGTTTGACCGATTTGTGTTTTTTTTTCTAAGTCCCAACATGGGAATTCACTAAGCACAAATCTCGGCAGAGTTTGGGCTATTCGTAATGGTTTTAACGGCAAAGTTCAGAAATACGTATGAATAGACCATCGGTCAAACGCGGCTGTTATTTCATACAACACGGGTATTCACTAGTCATTCGTATTTGGGTGTTAGTCTCTGAATGCTCAAGTGCGGGAGTATTTTTTTGCGATTCGTTAAAAAAAGCAGCAAAAAAATAGACCTGCTTTTTCCAGTCGAGTTTGGATAATCATGCACGGATCAGTGAGATCCGTGCAGGGTTATCTATGGGAAAGGGTCTGTTTACTGTAAAAACTGAAAAAAAAATTGCGTGGGGTCCCCCCTCCTAAGGATAACCAGCCTCGGGCTCTTTGAGCCGGTCCTGGTTGTAAAAATACGGGGAAAAAATTGACAGGGGTTCCCCCATATTTAAACAACCAGCACCGGGCTCTGCGGCTGGTCCTGGTGTAAAAAATGCGGGGGACAAAAGACGTAGGGGTCCCCCGTACTTTTCACACCAGCACCGGGCTCCACTAGTCAGAGAGATAATGCCACAGCCGGGGGACACTTTTATATAGGTCCCTGCGGCCCTGGCATTAAATCCCCAACTAGTCACCCCTGGCCGGGGTACCCTGGAGGAGTGGGGACCCCTTAAATCAAGGGGTCCCCCCCTCCAGCCACCCAAGGGCCAGGGGTGAAGCCGAGGCTGTCCCCCCCCATCCAAGGGCTGCGGATGGGGGGCTGATAGCCATAGTGTAAAAAAAAAAGAATATTGTTTTTTATAGCAGTACTACAAGTCCCAGCAAGCCTCCATTGCAAGCTGGTACTTGGAGAACCACAAGTACCAGCATGCGGGGGGGAAACGGGCCCGCTGGTACCTGTAGTTCTACTACAAAAAAAATACCCCCAAAAAAACAGAACACACACACCGTGACAGTAAAACTTTATTACATACATGCACACACAGGGCTGGTTCTTTCCCTTGTGGCACCCCGGGCAAAGTATAGGGGCGTGGCTTCAAATGGGGGCATGGTCAGTTACGCCCCCATTTGTGCCCCCTGTAGCGCCGCTGAAAGAAAAAATAAAATAAAAAAATGTATACTTACTATCCCCGTTCCTGGTCCAGACTGCTGCAGACCTCCTCCGCCGGCGCCGCTCTTCTCTCCTCTCCTCTCCTCGATCTATGGGAGAGACGTTATTACGTCTCTCCCATAGAACAGCATAGACACTAGAGGTCAATTATGACCCCTAGTGTCTGTGCCACTATGCTGTGCGGTGCGCGATGACTTAATCGCGCACCTCACAGCCAAGGTCCTCTCCATGAAGGGAAACTAGACCATAGCGTCTAGTTTCTCTTCATGGAGATGACCTTTGCTGTGCGGTGAGCGATGATGTCATTGCGCACCGCACAACAAAGGTCCTCTCCATGAAGGGAAACTAGACGCTACGCGTCTGGTTCCCTTCAAAGCAGGGGGCACAGCGGGGCATTGCGGGGGGCACAGTGGCGGATCTTGCCATGATGCGGCGCCATCCAGATGGTGCTGGCGCCCTCCAGACGGCGCTGGCGCACTCCGGAAGGCGGCGCCTCGGGCAAAAGTCCTGCTTGCCCGTGGCAAGATCCGCTACTGCATGCACACCTACATACACACATACTTACCTGTGTTCACGAGGCTCGGTCCACTTCTCCACGTAGAATCCATGGGGTACCTGTAAATAAAATTATACTCACACAATCCAGTGTAGCTCCGTCCTCTTTGTAATCCATGTACTTGGCAAAAAAACAAACCGAAAAACCCGATCCACGCACTGAAAGGGGTCCCATGTTTACACATGGGACCCCTTTCCCGACTGGTGGGACCCCCTGTGACTCCTGTCAAAGAGGGTCCCTTCAGCCAATCAGGGAGCGTCACGTCATGGCACTCTCCTGATTGGCTGTGCGCTCCTGAGCTGTCAGTCAGGCTGCGCACTGAAGACACAATGTAGCGCATAGGTGCTCCATTGTATCCAATGGTGGGAACTTTGCGGTCAGTGGTTGACCGCGAGTAACCTGTGTGTTCTGTTTTTTTGGGGTATTTTTTTTGTAGTAGAGTTACAGGTACCAGCGGGCCCATTTCCCCCCGCATGCTGGTACTTGTGGTTCTCCAAGTATCAGCTTGCGGGGGAGGCTTGCTGGGACTTGTAGTACTGCTACAAAAAACAATATTCTTTTTTTTTACACTATGGCTATCAGCCCCCCATCCGCAGCCCTTGGATGGGGGGGACAGCCTTGGGCTTCAGCCCTGGCCCTTGGGTGGCTGGAGGGGGGGACCCCTTGATTTAAGGGGTCCCCACTCCTCCAGGATATCCCGGCCATGGGTGACTAGTTGGGGATTTAATGCCAGGGCAGTTTTTAAGGTACACAATGAAGCCCTGCACGGATCTCACAGATCCGGATGGGATTCCTTGTGTTTTGTCAGGCAGTGGTTTACTCATCACTCCCGTAAAACGCTGCCTGACATTACGAATCACATCGACATCGGAAAAGACGAATGAGGAAAACTCGGCAGCTTAGTAAATGACCATATCAGGATTCAAAAAGTTGCAGTAAAATGCACCCGATACCATTCGAGATAAAACACCCTTAAAAACGTCTAAAACACGAATATTAGTAAATATACCCCCAGGTGCGTGTCACATATGACAGGGTTGAAGGCGAGGCCGGTGGTCTGTAATAAGATTTTACTTACCGATAAATCTATTTCTCGTAGTCCGTAGTGGATGCTGGGGACTCCGTCAGGACCATGGGGATTAGCGGCTCCGCAGGAGACAGGGCACAAAACTAAAGCTTTAGGATCAGGTGGTGTGTACTGGCTCCTCCCCCTATGACCCTCCTCCAAGCCTCAGTTAGGATACTGTGCCCGGACGAGCGTACACAATAAGGAAGGATATTGAATCCCGGGTAAGACTCATACCAGCCACACCAATCACACCGTATAACTTGTGATCTAAACCCAGTTAACAGTATGACAAACGTAGGAGCCTCTGAACAGACGGCTCACAACAATAACAACCCGATTTTTTTTTTTTTTTTTTTGTAACAATAACTATGTACAAGTATTGCAGACAATCCGCACTTGGGATGGGCGCCCAGCATCCACTACGGACTACGAGAAATAGATTTATCGGTAAGTAAAATCTTATTTTCTCTGACGTCCTAAGTGGATGCTGGGGACTCCGTCAGGACCATGGGGATTATACCAAAGCTCCCAAACGGGCGGGAGAGTGCGGATGACTCTGCAGCACCGAGTGAGAGAACTCCAGGTCCTCCTCAGCCAGGGTGTGCCCCTGACCAAGTAGCAGCTCGGCAAAGTTGTAAAGCCGAGACCCCTCGGGCAGTCGCCCAAGATGAGCCCACCTTCCTTGTGGAATGGGCATTTATATATTTTGGCTGTGGCAGTTTTTCAGGGCCCTGACAACATCTAGCAACTTGGAGTCCTCCAAGTCTCTAGTAGCCGCAGGTACCACAATAAGCTGGTTCAGATGAAACGCTGACACCACCTTAGGGAGAAACTGGGGACGAGTCCGCAGCTCTGCCCTGTCCGAATGGACAATCAGATATGGGCTTTTGTGAGACAAAGCCGCCAATTCTGACACTCGCCTGGCCGAGGCCAGGGCCAACATCATGGTCACTTTCCATGTGAGATATTTCAAATCCACAGATTTGAGCGGTTTAAACCAACGTGATTAGAGGAATCCCAGGACTACGTTGAGATCCCACAGTGCCACTGGAGGCACAAAAGGGGGTTGTATATGCAGTACTCCCTTGTCAAATTTCTGGACTTCAGGAACTGAAGCCAATTCTTTCTGGAAGAAAATCGACAGAGCCGAAATTTGAACCTTAATGGACCCCAATTTGAGGCCCATAGACACTCCTGTTTGCAGGAAATGCAGGAATCGACCGAGTTGAAATTTCTTCGTGGGGCCTTCCTGGCCTCACACCACGCAACATATTTTCGCCACATGTGGTGATAATGTTGTGCGGTCCCCTCCTTCCTGGCTTTGACCAGGGTAGGAATGACCTCTTCCGGAATGCCTTTTTCCCTTAGGATCCGGCGTTCAAACGCCCTGCCGTCAAACGCAGCCGCGGTAAGTCTTGGAACAGACATGGTACTTGCTGAAGCAAGTCCCTTCTTATCGGCAGAGGCCCTGAGTCCTCTGTGAGCATCTTGAAGTTCCGGGTACCAAGTCCTTCTTGGCCCATCCGGAGCCACGAGTATAGTTCTTACTCCTCTACGTCTTATAATTCTCAGTACCTTTGGTATGAGAAGCAGAGGAGGGAACACATACACCAACTGGTATACCCATGGTGTTACCAGAACGTCCACAGCTATTGCCTGAGGGTCTCTTGACCTGGCGCAATACCTGTCCAGTTTTTTTGTTCAGGCGGGACGCCATCATGTCCACCTTTGGTCTTTCCCAACGGTGCACAATCATGTGGAAAAAACTTTTCGATGAAGTCCCCACTCTCCCGGGTGGAGGTCGTGCTGAGGAAGTCTGCTTCCCAGTTGTCCACTCCCGGAATGAAAACTGCTGACAGTGCTATCACATGATTTTCCGCCCAGCGAAGAATCCCTGCAGTTTCTGCCATTGTCCTCCTGCTTCTTGTGCCTCCCTGTCTGTTTACGTGGGCGACTGCCGTGATGTTGTCCCACTGGATCAATACCGGCTGACCTTGAAGCAGAGGTCTTGCTAAGCTTAGAGCATTGTAAATTGCTCTTAGCTCCAGTATATTTATGCGGAGAGAAGTCCCCAGACTTGATCACACTCCCTGGAAATTTTTTCCCTGTGTGACTGCTCCCCAGCCTTTCAAGCTGGAATCCGTGGTCACCAGGACCCAGTCCTGAATGCATAACTGTGGCACTTTAGTAGATGAGCACTCTGCAGCCACCACAGAAGAGACACCCTTGTCCTTGGAGACAGGGTTATCCGCTGATGCATCTGAAGATGCGATCCGGACCATTTGTCCAGCAGATCCCACTGAAAAGTTCTTGCGTGAAATCTGCCGAATGGAATCGCTTCGTAAGAAGCCACCATTTTTCCCAGGACCCTTGTGCAATGATGCACTGACACTTTTCCTGGTTTTTGGAGGTTCCTGACTAGCTCGGATAACTCCCTGGCTTTCTCCTCCGGGAGAAACACCTTTTTCTGGACTGTGTCCAGAATCATCCCTAGGGACAGCAGACGTGTCGTCGGAGACAGCTGCGATTTTGGAATATTTAGAATCCACCCGTGCTGTCGTAGAACTACTTGAGATAGTGCTACTCCGACCTCCAACTGTTCTCTGGACCTTGCCCTTATCAGGAGATCGTCCAAGTAAGGGATAATTAAGACGCCTTTTCTTTGAAGAAGAATCATCATTTCGGCCATTACCTTGGTAAAGACCCGGGGTGCCGTGGACAATCCAAACGGCAGCGTCTGAAACTGATAGTGACAGTTTTGTACCACGAACCTGAGGTACCCTTGGTGAGAAGGGCAAATTGGGACATGGAGGTAAGCATCCTTGATGTCCAGGGACACCATATAGTCCCCTTCTTCCTGGTTCGCTATCACTGCTCTGAGTGACTCCATTTAGAATAGGTCTCACCGAGCCGTCTGGCTTCAGTACCACAATATAGTGTGGAATAATACCCCTTTACTTGTTGTAGGAGGGGTACTTTGATTATCACCTGCTGGGAATACAGCTTGTGAATTGTTTCCAATACTGCCTCCCTGTCGGAGGTAGACGTTGGTAAAGCAAACTTCAGGAACCTGCGAGGGGGAGACGTCTCGAATTTCCAATCTGTACCCCTGGGATACTACTTGTAGGATCCAGGGGTCCACTTGCGAGTGAGCCCACTGCGTGCTGAAACTCTTGAGACGACCCCCCACCGCACCTGTTTGTACGGCCCCAGCGTCATGCTGAGGACTTGGCAGAAGCGGTGGAAGGCTTCTGTTCCTGGGAATGGGCTGCCTGCTGCAGTCTTCTTCCCTTACCTCTATCCCTGGGCAGATATTATGGGGACGAAAGGATTGAGGCTGAAAAGACTATGTCTTTTTCTGCTGAGATGTGACTTGGGGTAAAAAAGGTGGATTTTCTAGCTGTTGCCGTGGCCACCATGTCCGATGGACCGACCCCAAATAATTCCTCCCCTTTATACGGCAATACTTCCATGTGCCGTTTGGAATCTGCATCACCTGACCACTGTCGTGTCCATAAACATCGTCTGGCAGATATGGACATCGCACTTACTCTTGATGCCAGAGTTTTGCATATATAGAAATGCATCTTTTAAATGCTCTATAGTCAATAAAATACTGTCCCTGTCAAGGGTATCAATATTTCCAGTCAGGGAATCTGACCAAGCCACCCCAGCGCTGCCCATCCAGGCTGAGGCGATCGCTGGTCGCAGTATAACACCAGTATGTGTGTATATACTTTTTAGGATATTTTCCAACCTCCTATCAGTTGGCTCCTTGAGGGCGTCCGTATCTGGAGACGGTAACGCCACTTGTTTTTATAAGCGGGAGCGCCTTATCCACCCTAAGGTGTGTTTCCCAACGCGCCATAACTTCTGGCGGGAAAGGGTATACCGCCAATAATTTTCTATCGGGGGAAACCCACGCATCATCACACACTTCATTTAAATTATCTGATTCAGGAAAAACCACATGTAGTTTTTTCACACTCCACATAATACCCTTTTTTGTGGTACTTGTAGTATCAGAAATATGTAACATCTCCTTCATTGCCCTTAACAAGTAACGTGTGGCCCTAAAGGAAAATACGTTTGTTTCTTCACCGTCGACACTGGAGTCAGTGTCCGTGTCTGTGTCTGTGTCGACCGACTGAGGTAAAAGGACGTTTTAACGCCCCTGACGGTGTTTTAGACGCCTGGACAGGTACTAATTGGTTTGCCGGCCGTCTCATGTCGTCAACCGACCTTGCAGCGTGTTGACATTATCACGTAATTCCTTAAATAAGCCATCCATTCCGGTGTCGACTCCCTAGAGAGTGACATCACCATTACCGGCAATTGCTCCGCCTCCTCACCAACATCGTCCTCATACATGTCGACACACAAGTACCGACACACAGCACACACACAGGGAATGCTCTGATAGAGGACAGGACCCCACTAGCCCTTTGGGGAGACAGAGGGAGAGTTTGCCAGCACACACCAAAAACGCTATATTATACAGGGACAACCTTTATATAAGTGTTTTTCCCTTATAGCATTTTAATATATATATACATATCGCCAAATAAGTGCCCCCCCTCTCTGTTTTAACCCTGTTTCTGTAGTGCAGTGCAGGGGAGAGCCTGGGAGCCTTCCCACCAGCATTTCTGTGAGGGAAAATGGCGCTGTGTGCTGAGGAGAATAGGCCCCGCCCCCTTTTCGGCGGGCTTCTTCTCCCGTTTTTCTGAGACCTGGCAGGGGTTAAATAAATCCATATAGCCTCCAGGGGCTATATGTGATGTATTTTTAGCCAGAATAAGGTATTATACATTGCTGCCCAGGGCGCCCCCAGCAACGCCCTGCACCCTCCGTGACCGTTGGTGTGAAGTGTGTGACAACAATGGCGCACAGCTGCAGTGCTGTGCGCTACCTTCATGATGACTGAAAAGCCTTCTGCCGCCGGTTTCTGGACCTTCAATCTTCAGCATCTGCAAGGGGGGTCGGCGGCGCGGCTCCGGGACGAACCCCAGGGTGAGACCTGTGTTCCGACTCCCTCTGGAGCTAATGGTGTCCAGTAGCCTAAGAAGCCAATCCATCCTGCACGCAGGTGAGTTGAATTTCTCTCCCCTAAGTCCCTCGATGCAGTGAGCCTGTTGCCAGCAGGACTCACTGAAAATAAGAAACCTAAAAACTTTTTCTAAGCAGCTCCTTAAGAGAGCCACCTAGATTGCACCCTGCTCGGACGGGCACAAAAACCTAACTGGGGCTTGGAGGAGGGTCATATGGGGAGGAGCCAGTACACACCACCTGATCCTAAAGCTTTAGTTTTGTGCCCTGTCTCCTGCGGAGCCGCTAATCCCCATGGTCCTGACGGAGTCCCCAGCATCCACTTAGGACGTCAGAGAAAAAATGTGCTGGCTGGGAGAGTTACATGCTATTCCTATTTCTGCAGCAGTTTCTGTGAATAGCATGTGGATGGGTGGGGCTGTGCTTCCTTTTAATGGTGTGTGTGTGTGTGTGTGTGTGTGTGTGTGTGTGTGTGTGTGTGTGTGTGTGTGTGTGTGTGTATATGCATGCATGCATGTACTGTATGTATGTATGTATGTATGTATGCTGTGTGTATGTATGCATGTGTACTGCTTGTCTATGCATTCTGTGTGCATGTATACTGTATGTGTGTGTGTGTATGCTGTGTGCATGTATACTGCATGTGTAAGTATGCAGTGTGTGTGTGTGCGTGTGTAAGTATTCATTCTGTGTGCATGTATAGTTGTGTGTGTGTGTGTGTATATATATGTATGTATGTATGCATTCTGCGTGCATGTATACTGTGTGTGTGTGTGTGTGTGTGTGTGTGTGTGTGTGTGTGTGTGTGTGTGTGTGTGCATGTATACTGTGTGTGTGTGTGTGTGTGTGTGTGTGTGTGTGTGCTGTGTATAGTGTGTGTGTGTGTGTGTGTGTGTGTAAGTATGCTACTGTATGGCAATCCGCACTCCTCTGACATATATAATGATACTCAGGTACAGGTGTTCGTTGTAAATAATTGTAATCCTGATATAAAAGGCAGGGGCACTCAGAGATTTTGTAAAAAAAAACCCTGTAATGATGCAAGGACACAGCATATCAATGTTTTCAGCCGCACTGCCCGTATAGGTTGGTATGCTGTGACTTTGCGTCATTTAAGTAAAAAAAAAATCTGAGTGCCCCTGCCTTTTTTTTTTTCTTACCAGGACTAATATATATATATATATATATATATATATATATATATGTGTATACAGGCTCGGACTGGCCCACAGGGGTACAGGGGAAACCCCCGGTAGGCCCCACTGCCTGGGGGGCCCTCCTCCTCCAGGGATCAGGTTCTAGACCAGTCATTCCCAACCACGGTCCTCAAGGCACACCAACAGTGCAGGTTTTAGTGATATCCAGGCTGTAGCACAGATGATTAAATCAAAATAACTGAGCTACTAATTAAGTCACCTTGTTGAAGCCTGGATATCACTAAAACCTGCACTGTTAGTGTGCCTTGAGGACCGTGGTTGGGAATGCCTGTTCTAGGCTGTGCACTTGAATTATATATTATACATATTTTACCTTATACTACACAGGATTATGATGCATTGCTGTCATTAATCTGGCACATTATCATGCATGCACTAGCATTAATTACTATACAAATGATCAAGGAGTTCAGACCAGGTACTCTATAATGGTTAAACAAACCTCTGTGGTGGCTGGCCACAACCCTTTTGGAGGCTGTCCTCACCTCTACTCATGGGCCCCTACCACTGCATACCCCCGGTGGGCCCTTCATGCTCCAGTCCAACACTGTATGTATATATATATATATATATATATATATATATATATATAATACTGTATATGCACACATGCATACATGCATAATTACATACATGTGCGGAAACCCCCCCGTGGAAATCCTGTGTTTGCCACTGCCCTGAGGCGGCTTTCTAGGCTCCAGCTTCAGCTGCACTGTCGTAGCAGTGGCAATGAAGGGGTCACAGCTTTTCTCTGACTGGCAGGGGGCAGAGCACTCAGTTGCCCAGTTAAAGTCAGTGACTCTACTCCTGCATGCAAGCATGAGTTGGGGGGAGCATTTACTGGAAAGAAGATATGACAGCTAGGAATTTTGTAAGTGTGCTACAGACTGTCACAGTCTTGGTGAGAGGGAAGACAGGAGAGGTCTGCCAGCTGGCCACAGGTAAGTAGAATACTCTCACACACACTCACTCTCTCTGCTGCCATAATGTGTAAAAATGGGAATCTCTCTGCCTAATGTGTAAAAAGTAGAGATGTGCACCGGAAATTTTTCGTGTTTTTTTATTTGGTTTTGGATTTGGTTCCGCGGCCGTGTATTGGATTCAGACGCGTTTTGCCAAAACCTCCCTGAAATTTTTTTGTCGGATTCGGGTGTGTTTTGGATTCGGGTGTTTTTTTTACAAAAAACCCTCAAAAACAGCTTAAATCATAGAATTTGGGGGTCATTATGATCCCATAGTATTATTAACCTCAATAACCATAATTTACACTCATTTTCAGTCTATTCTGAACACCTCACAATAATATTTTTAGTCCTAAAATTTGCACCGAGGTCGCTGGATGGCTAAGCTAAGCGACACAAGTGGCCGACACAAACACCTGGCCCATCTATGAGTGGCACTGAAGTGTCAGACAGGATGGCACTTCAAAAAAATTGTCCCCAAACAGCACATGATGCAAAGAAAAAAGAGGCGCACCAAGGTCGCTGTGTGACTAAGCTAAGCGACACAAGTGGCCGAAACAAACACCTGGCCCATCTAGGAGTGGCACTGCAGTGTCAGACAGGATGGCACTTAAAAAATAGTCCACAAACAGCACATGATGCAAAGAAAAATGAAAGAAAAAAGAGGTGCAAGATGGAATTGTCCTTTGGCCCTCCCACCCACCCTTATGTTGTATAAACAGGACATGCACACTTTAACGAACCCATCATTTCAGCGACAGGGTCTTCCACACGACTGTGACTGAAATGACTGGTTAGTTTGGCCCCCACCAAAGAAGAAGCAATCAATCTCTCCTTGCACAAACTGGCTCTACAGAGGCAAGATGTCCACCTCATCATCATCCTCCGATTCGTCACCCCTTTCACTGTGTACATCCCCCTCCTCACAGATTATTAATTCGTCCCCACTGGAATCCACCATCTCAGATCCCTGTGTACTTTCTGGAGGCAATTGCTGGTGAATGTCTCCATGGAGGAATTGATTATAATTCATTTTGATGAACATCATCTTCTCCACATTTTCTGGAAGTAACCTCGTACGCCGATTGCTGACGAGGTGAGTGGCTGCACTAAACACTCTTTCGGAGTACACACTGGAGGGAGGGCAACTTAGGTAGAATAAAGCCAGTTTGTGCAAGGGCCTCCAAATTGCCTCTTTTTCCTGCCAGTATACGTACGGACTGTCTGACGTGCCTACTTGGATGCGGTCACTCATATAATCCTCCACCATTCTTTCAATGGTGACAGAATCATATGCAGTGACAGTAGACGACATGTCAGTAATCGTTGGCAGGTCCTTCAGTCCGGACCAGATGTCAGCACTCGCTCCAGACTGCTCTGCATCACCGCCAGCGGGTGGGCTCTGAATTCTTAGCCTTTTCCTTACACCCCCAGTTGCGGGAGAAGCTGTTGACGGGTCACTTTCCGCTTGACTTGACAATTTTCTCACCAGCAGGTCTTTGAACCTCTGCAGACTTGTGTCTGCTGGAAAGAGAGATACAACGTAGGTTTTAAATCTAGGATCGAGCACGGTGGCCAAAATGTAGTGCTCTGATTTCAACAGATTGACCACCCGTGAATCCTGGTTAAGCGAATTAAGGGCTCCATCCACAAGTCCCACATGCCTAGCGGAATCGCTCTGTTTTAGCTCCTCCTTCAATGTCTCCAGCTTCTTCTGCAAAAGTCTGATGAGGGGAATGACATGACTCAGGCTGGCAGTGTCTGAACTGACTTCACGTGTGGCAAGTTCAAAGGGTTGCAGAACTTTGCACAACGTTGAAATTATTCTCCACTGTGCTTGAGTCAGGTGCATTCCCCCTCCTTTGCCTATATCGTGGGCAGATGTATAGGCTTGAATGGCCTTTTGCTGCTCCTCCATCCTCTGAAGCATATAGAGGGTTGAATGTCACCTCGTAACCACCTCTTGCTTTAGATGATGGCAGGGCAGGTTCAGGACTGTTTGCTGGTGCTCCAGTCTTCGGCACGCGGTGGCTGAATGCCGAAAGTGGCCCGCAATTCTTCGGGCCACCGACAGCATCTCTTGCACGCCCCTGTCGTTTTTTAAATAATTCTGCACCACCAAATTCAATGTATGTGCAAAACATGGGACGTGCTGGAATTTGCCCAGATGTAATGCACGCACAATATTGGTGGCGTTGTCCGATGTCACAAATCCCCAGGAGAGTCCAATTGGGGTAAGCCATTCTGCGATGATGTTCCTCAGTTTCCGTAAGAGGTTGTCAGCTGTGTGCCTCTTATGGAAAGCGGTGATACAAAGCGTAGCCTGCCTAGGAACGAGTTGGCGTTTGCGAGATGCTGCTACTGGTGCCGCTGCTGTTCTTGCTGCGGGAGGCAATACATCTACCCAGTGGGCTGTCACAGTCATATAGTCCTGAGTCTGCCCTGCTCCACTTGTCCACATGTCCGTGGTTAAGTGGACATTGGTACAACTGCATTTTTTAGGACACTGGTGACTCTTTTTCTGACATCTGTGTACATTTTTGGTATCGCCTGCCTAGAGAAATGGAACCTAGATGGTATTTGGTACCGTGGACACAGTACCTCAATCAAGTCTCTAGTTGCCTGTGAATTAATGGTGGATACCGGACACACGTTTCTCACCACCCAGGCTGACAAGACCTGAGTTATCCGCTTTGCAGCAGGATGACTGCTGTGATATTTCATCTTCCTCGCAAAGGACTGTTGGACAGTCAATTGCTCACTGGAAGTAGTACAAGTGGTCTTCCGACTTCCCCTCTGGGATGGCGATCGACTCCCAGCAGCAACAACAGCAGCGCCAGCAGCAGTAGGCGTTACACTCAAAAATGCATCGGAGGAATCCCAGGCAGGAGAGGACTCGTCAGACTTGCCAGTGACATGGCCTGCAGGACTATTGGCTTTCATGTGTAAGGTGGAAATTGACACTGAGGGAGTTGGTGGTGTGGTTTGCAGGAGCTTGGTTACAAGAGGAAGGGATTTAGTGGTCAGTGGACTGCTTCCGCTGTCATCCAAAGTTTTTGAACTTGTCACTGACTTCTGATGAATGCGGTCCAGGTGACGTATAAGGGAGGATGTTCCTAGGTGGTTAACGTCCTCACCCCTACTTATTACAGCTTGACAAAGGCAACACACGGCTTGACACCTGTTGTCCGCATTTGTGTTGAAATAATTCCACACCGAAGAGGTGATTTTTTTTTGTATTTTGACCAGGCATGTCAAGGGCCATATTCGTCCCACAGACAACAGGTGTCTCCCCGGGTGCCTGACTTAAAAAACAACCTCACCATCAGAATCTTCCTTGTCAATTTCCTCCCCAGCGATAGCAACACCCATATCCTCATCCTGGTGTACTTCAACAGTGACATCTTCAATTTGACTATCAGGAACTGGACTGCGGGTGCTCCTTCCAGCACTTGCAGGGGGCGTGCAAATGGTGGAAGGCGCAAGCTCTTCCCGTCCAGTGTTGGGAAGGTCAGGCATCGCAACCGACACAATTGGACTCTCCTTGGGGATTTGTGATTTAGAAGAACGCACAGTTCTTTGCTGTGCTTTTGCCAGCTTAAGTCTTTTCATTTTTCTAGCGAGAGGATAAGTGCTTCCATCCTCATGTGAATCTGAACCACTAGCCATGAACATAGGCCAGGGCCTCAGCCGTTCCTTGCCACTCCGTGTCGTAAATGGTATATTGGCAAGTTTACACTTCTCATCAGACGCTTTCAATTTTGATTTGTGGGTCATTTTACTGAACTTTTGTTTTTGGGATTTTACATGCTCTCTACTATGACATTGGGCATCGGCCTTGGCAGACGACGTTGATGGCATTTCATCATCTCGGCCATGACTAGTGGCAGCAGCTTCAGCACGAGGTGGAAGTGGATCTTGATCTTTCCCTATTTTAACCTCCACATTTTTGTTCTCCATTTTTTAATGTGTGGAATTATATGCCAGTATTAATAGCAATGGCCTACTACTATATATACTGCGCACAACTGAAATGCACCACAAGTATGGATGGATAGTATACTTGACGACACATAGGTAGGTAGAGCAGTGGCCTTCCGTACCATACTGCTATATATACTGGTGGTCACTGTCAGCAAACTGCAAAACTAAAATGCACCACAGGTATAGAATCTAGATGGATAGTGTACTTGACGACACAGAGGTAGGTAGAGCAGTGGCCTTCTGTACCGTACTGCTATATATACTGGTGGTCACTGTCAGCAAACTGCAAAACTAAAATGCATCACAGGTATAGAATCTAGATGGATAGTATACTTGACGACACAGAGGTAGGTAGAGCAGTGGCCTTCCGTAACGTACTGCTATATATACTGGCGGTCACTGTCAGCAAACTGCAAAACTAAAATGCACCACAGGTATAGAATCTAGATGGATTGTATACTTGACGACACAGAGGTAGGTAGAGCAGTGGCCTTCCGTACCGTACTGCTATATATACTGGTGGTCACTCTCAGCAAACTGCAAAACTAAAATGCACCACAGGTATAGAATCTAGATGGATAGTATACTTGACGACACAGAGGTAGGTAGAGCAGTGGCCTTCCGTACCGTACTGCTATATATACTGGTGGTCACTGTCAGCAAACTGCTTAACTAAAATGCACCACAGGTATAGAATCTAGATGGATAGTATACTTGACGACACAGAGGTAGGTAGAGCAGTGGCCTTCCGTACCGTACTGCTATATATACTGGTGGTCACTGTCAGCAAACTGCAAAACTAAAATGCACCACTGGTGTAGAATCTAGATGGATAGTATACTTGATGACACAGAGGTAGGTAGAGCAGTGGCCTTCCGTACCGTACTGCTGTATATACTGGTGGTCACTGTCAGCAAACTGCAAAACTAAAATGCACCACTGGTAAAGAATCTAGATGGATAGTATACTTGATGACACAGAGGTAGGTAGAGCAGTGGCCTTCGGTACCGTACTGCTATATATACTGGTGGTCACTGTCAGCAAACTGCAAAAGTAAAATGCTCCACAGGTATAGAATCTAGATGGATAGTATACTTGATGACACAGAGGTAGGTAGAGCAGTGGCCTTCTGTACCGTACTGCTATATATACTGGTGGTCACTGTCAGCAAACTGCAAAACTAAAATGCACCACAGGTATAGAATCTAGATGGATAGTATACTTGACAACACAGAGGTAGGTAGAGCAGTGGCCTTCCGTACCGTACTGCTATATATACTGGAGGTCACTGTCAGCAAACTGCAAAACTAAAATGCACCACAGGTATAGAATCTAGATGGATAGTATACTTGACGACACAGAGGTAGGTAGAGCTGTGGCCTTCCGTACCGTACTGCTATATATACTGGAGGTCACTGTCAGCAAACTGCAAAACTAAAATGCACCACAAGTATAGAATCTAGATGGATAGTATACTTGATGACACAGAGGTAGGTAGAGCAGTGGCCTTCCGTAACGTACTGCTGTATATACTGGTGGTCACTGTCAGCAAACTGCAAAACTAAAATGCACCACTGGTATAGAATCTAGATGGATAGTATACTTGACGACACAGAGGTAGGTAGAGCAGTGGCCTTCCGTATCGTACTGCTATATATACTGGTGGTCACTGTCAGCAAACTGCAAAACTAAAATGCACCACAGGTATAGAATCTAGATGGATAGTATACTTGACGACACAGAGGTAGGTAGAGCAGTGGCCTTCCGTACCGTACTGCTATATATACTGGAGGTCACTGTCAGCAAACTGCAAAACTAAAATGCACCACAGGTATAGAATCTAGATGGATAGTATACTTGACGACACAGAGGTAGGTAGAGCAGTGGCCTTCCGTACCGTACTGCTATATATACTGGTGGTCACTGTCAGCAAACTGCAAAACTAAAATGCACCACAGGTATAGAATCTAGATGGATAGTATACTTGACGACACAGAGGTAGGTAGAGCAGTGGCCTTCCGTACCGTACTGCTAAATATACTGGTGGTCACTGTCAGCAAACTGCAAAACTAAAATGCACCACTGGTATAGAATCTAGATGGATAGTATACTTGACGACACAGAGGTAGGTAGAGCAGTGGCCTTCCGTACCATACTGCTATATATACTGGTGGTCACTGTCAGCAAACAGCAAAACTAAAATGCACCACAGGTATAGAATCTAGATGGATAGTATACTTGACGACACAGAGGTAGGTAGAGCAGTGGCCTTCCGTACCGTACTGCTATATATATTGGTGGTCACTGTCAGCAAACTGCAAAACTAAAATGCACCACAGGTATAGAATCTAGATGGATAGTATACTTGACGACACAGAGGTAGGTAGAGCAGTGGCCTTCCGTACCGTACTGCTATATATACTGGTGGTCACTGTCAGTAAACTGCAAAACCAAAATGCACCACAGGTATAGAATCTAGATGGATAGTAAACTTGACGACACAGAGGTAGGTAGAGCAGTGGCCTTCTGTACCGTACTGCTGTATATACTGGTGGTCACTGTCAGCAAACTGCAAAACTAAAATGCACCACAGGTATAGAATCTAGATGGATAGTATACTTGACGACACAGAGGTAGGTAGAGCAGTGGCCTTCCGTACCGTACTGCTAAATATACTGGTGGTCACTGTCAGCAAACTGCAAAACTAAAATGCACCACTGGTATAGAATCTAGATGGATAGTATACTTGACGACACAGAGGTAGGTAGAGCAGTGGCCTTCCGTACCATACTGCTATATATACTGGTGGTCACTGTCAGCAAACAGCAAAACTAAAATGCACCACAGGTATAGAATCTAGATGGATAGTATACTTGACGACACAGAGGTAGGTAGAGCAGTGGCCTTCCGTACCGTACTGCTATATATATTGGTGGTCACTGTCAGCAAACTGCAAAACTAAAATGCACCACAGGTATAGAATCTAGATGGATAGTATACTTGACGACACAGAGGTAGGTAGAGCAGTGGCCTTCCGTACCGTACTGCTAAATATACTGGTGGTCACTGTCAGCAAACTGCAAAACTAAAATGCACCACTGGTATAGAATCTAGATGGATAGTATACTTGACGACACAGAGGTAGGTAGAGCAGTGGCCTTCCGTACCATACTGCTATATATACTGGTGGTCACTGTCAGCAAACTGCAAAACTAAAATGCACCACAGGTATAGAATCTAGATGGATAGTATACTTGACGACACAGAGGTAGGTAGAGCAGTGGCCTTCCGTACCGTACTGCTATATATACTGGTGATCACTGTCAGCAAACTGCAAAACTAAATTGCACCACAGGTGTAGAATCTAGATGGACAGTATACTTGACGACACAGAGGTAGGTAGAGCAGTGGCCTTCCGTACCATACTGCTATATATACTGGTGGTCACTGTCAGCAAAACTCTGCACTGTACTCCTCCTATATAATACTGCTGGTCCCCAGTCCCCACAATAAAGCAGTGTGAGTACAGATATATGCAGCACACTGAGCACAGATATGGAGCGTTTTTCAGGCAGACAACGTATAATACTGGTGGTCATTGGTCAGCAAAACTCTGCACTGTACTCCTCCTATATAATACTGCTGGTCCCCAGTCCCCACAATAAAGCAGTGTGAGCACAGATATATGCAGCACACTGAGCACAGATATGGAGCGTTTTTCAGGCAGTTAACGTATAATACTGGTGGTCACTGGTCAGCAAAACTCTGCACTGTACTCCTCCTATATAATACTGCTGCTCCCCAGTCCCCACAATTAAGCAATAAGCACAAATATTTGCAGCAACATTAATAAACGGAGAGGACGCCAGCCACGACCTCTCCCTAACATTTCCAATACACGAGTGAAAATGGCGGCGACGCGCGGCTCCTTATATAGAATCCGAATCTCGCGAGAATCCGACAGCGGGATGATGACGTTCGGGCGCGCTCGGGTTAACCGGCCATACGGGAGAATCCGAGTATGCCTCGGACCCCTGTAAAATTGGTGAAGTTTTGGGGGGTTCGGTTTCCGAGGAACCGAACCCGCTCATCACTAGTAAAAAGGGGGACTCTGCTGCCGTAATGTGTTAAAATGGGAACTCTGCTGCCATAATGTGTAAAAAGGGGACCCTGACTGCTGTAGTGTATAAAATGGGGACTCTGCCTGCCGTAATGTGTAAAAGGAGACTCTGCCTGCAGTAATGTATATTTCGTGGCCATGCCCCTTCCCAATGAAGCCACACCCCTGTATTTATGTTGCGCGCCTACAGCGCGTATTGGCCCTATTTTGTATATGGAGGAGGTGATGCTTTTTCTTGCACATAGCGGTAAAATGTCTAGTTACGGCACTGTATGATGCCACCTCTACATATTGTGGGAGGGGGGGAGGAGTGCGCCGAAGATTTGCCTAGGGTGCCGAGAAACCTTGCAGCTGCACTGTACAGGTCCAAAACAAGAACCCAAACCAGAGGTTTGGGCCGGCGCACATCCCTAATTGAGTGTCTATCTTGTATGTGCTCATACTGCACAGGTCTGAGCGTATGTAGTTACTGGTTATATTATATAGAGTCAATTGCATTTCAGGTGCATCAACACTTGTGACTGAGTAGACATAACTGGGCTGCAATGTGGCTTTCTCATGTTTGCATATAGACAGATTTATGAGCGATTGTATGCAGAGTTGAGCATATAAGTAATTCATACAGTAAATATTCCTGTTTTCAGATGTATCTTTTACTCCAACGATGGGGCAGGTACAAGTTCCCACTGATAATGAATAGAGATGTGTGGCGGGCACTTTTCATGTTTTGTGTTTTGGTTTTGGATCTGGATACCCACTTGTGTTTTGGATCTGGATTGGTTTTGCCAAAACCACCCTACCGGGTTTTGGTTTTGGATCTGGATGATTTTTGAAAAAACAGCTAAAATCACAGAATTTGGGGGTAATTTTGATCCTACAGTATTAATAATCTCAATAACATTAATTTCCACTCATTTCCAGTCTATTCTGAACACATCACACCTCACAATATTGTTTTTAGGCCAAAGGGTTGTACCGAGGTCGCTGGATGACTAAGCTAAGCAACCCAAGTGTGTGGCACAAACACCTGGCCCACCTACGAGTGGCACTGCAGTCTCAGACAGGATGGCAGTTTTAAAAACTAGGCCCCAAACAGCACATGATGCAAAGAAGAAAAAGAGGTGCAATGAGGTCGCTGGATGACTAAGCTAAGCGACCCAAGTGGGAGGTACAAACACCTGGCCCATCTAGGAGTTGCACTGAAGTGGCAGACAGGATGGCACTTTTAAAAACTAGGCCCCAAATAGCACATAATGCAAAGAAGAAAAGAGGTGCAATGAGGTAGCTGGATGATTAAGCTAAGCGACCCAAGTGTGTGGCACAAACACCTGGCCCATCTAGGAGTGGCATTGCAGTGGCAGACAGGATGGCATTTTTAAAAACTAGGCCCCATAGAGCACACCACGCATAGAAAAAAAAAAGAGGTGCACTGAGGTCGCTGGGTGACTAAGCTAAGTGACACAAGTGTGCGGCAAAAACACCTGGCCCATCTAGGAGTGGCACTGAAGTGACAGACAGGATGGCAGTTTTAAAATCTAGGCCCCAAAGAGCACATAATGCAAAGACAAAAAGAGGTGCACCAAGGTCGCTGGATGACTAAGCTAAGCAACACAAGTGTGCGGCACAAACACCTGGCCCATCTGAGAGTGGCATTGCAGTGACAGACAGGTTGGCAGTTTTAATAACTAGGCCCCAAATAGCACATAATGCAAAGAAGAAAAAGAGGTGCAATGAGGTATATGGATGACTAAGCTAAGTGACTCAAGTATGCGGCTCAAACACCTGGCCCATCTAGGAGTGGCATGCAGTGGCTGAATGTCAAAAGTGGGCCGCAATTTTTCGGGCCACCGATAGTATCTCCTGCACGCCCCTGTCATCTTTTAAAAAATTCTGCACCACCAAATTAATTGTATGTGTCCCCACTGGGGAGTGTATTCTAGCTTTGCAGAAGTGCGAATGCTTGTGCAGCAGAGCGCCTGCAAAATCTTTTTGTGCAAAACAAGACCAGCCCTGTAGTTACTCTTTGTGTGCGTTGATTCTAACAACGGTGGGACGGCTTTTGACATCACACACCCGCCCAGCGTTCGCCCAACTACGCCTGCGTTTTCCCCGACACGCCTGCGTTTTTCTAAGCACTCCCTAAAAATGGTCGGTTGACACCCAGAAACGCCCAATTCATGTCAATCTTCTTGCGCTGTGCCGTGCGACTGAAAGCTTCGCTAGAACCTGTGTAAAACCACAAAGGACTTTGTACCCGTACGTTGCACGTGCGCATTGCGGTGCATACGCAAGCGCAGATTAGCTGTTTTTTTCCCTGATCGCTGTGCTGCAAACAAAGGTAGCTAGCAAACAGCTCGGAATGACCCCCTATATGCGGCACATGAGAACGTACACCTAAACCACACACACATGGCAAACCATGTAAAAATTATTTGGATAATAATAATAACCCTTTTATTTGGAGTTATACTAATATGCAGCACAGGCGAGCGTACCCCTAAACCACACACCACAAACTCTGTAAAAATTATTTGGATAATAACCCTTTTATTTGGAGTTATTATAATAATATGCAGCACAGGCAAGCGTACCCCTAAACCACACAGGACAAACCCTGTAAAAATTATTTGGGTAATAATAATAACTAGGGATGAGCGGGTGATGAGAGCTGAACCCTGCCGGACTTCACTACCCGAGCCCGAATCCGAGTCAGTCTCTGGTTTTCGCGCCTGACTCGGAAACCAGAAATAGGCAAAACGTCATCATCCCGCTGTCAGATTTTCGCAGGGTTTGGATTCCATATAAGGAGCCACGCGTCGCCGCCATTTTCACTCCGGCATTGGAGAGTGTAGAGAGAGCACGTGTCTCCATCCTCAGTGCTCTGTGACCTGCATCAGTTCAGTGTTAGTGTCTTGTCCTGCATCAGTCAGAGTGGTTGTGTCCTCTGCCGTCATATGTCCAGTGCTGCTGTATAAGTCCAGTCCAGTGGTGCTGTGTTGTGCTGTATCAGTTCAATGGTGGTGTATTGTGGTGCAGTATATGTCTAGTGGTACTGCCGTATATGTGCAGTGATACTGCCGTATATGTTCATTGTTACTGCTGTATATGTCCAGTGGTACTGCCGTATAAATCCAGTGATCCTGCCGTATAATTTCAGTGATCCTGCCATATAATTCCAGTGGTACTGGCGTATAAATTCAGTGATACTGCCGTATAAGTCTAGTGATCCTGCCGTATAATTCCAGTGATCTTGCCGTATAATTGCAGTGATCCTGCAGTATAAATCCAGTGATCCTGCTGTATAATTGCAGTGGTCCTGCAGTATAATTCCAGTGGTACTGGTGTATAAATCCAGTCCAGTGGTACTGCCGTATATGTCCAGTGGTACTGCCGTATTTGTCCAGTGGTACTGCCGTATAAGTGCAGTGGTACTGCCGTATAAATGCAGTGATCCTGCCGTATAGTTCCAGTGATCCTGCCGTTATAATTCCAGTGATACTGGCGTATAAGTCCAGTCCAGTGATACTGCTGTATATGTCCAGTGGTACTACTGTATAAGTTCAGTGGTACTGTTGTATAAATCCAGTGATCCTGCCGTATAATTTCAGTGGTACTGGCGTATAAATCCAATCCAGTGATACTGCTGTATATGTCCAGTGGTATTGCCATATAAATCCAGTGGTACTGCCATATAATTCCGGTGGTCCTGCCATATAATTCCAGTGGTACTGGCGTATAAATCCACTGATCCTGCCATATTATTCTAGTGATCCTGGCGTATAATTGCAGTGATCCTGCCGTATAATTGCAGTGATCCTGTTGTATATTTCCAGTGATTCTGCCGTATAATTCCAGTGGTACTGGCGTATACAGTAAGTCCAGTCCAGTGATGCTGCCATATATGTCCAGTGGTACTGCCGTATAAGTTCAGTGGTACTGCCGTATAATTCCAGTGGTACTGGCGTATAAATCCAGTGGTCCTGCCATATATTTCCAGTTATCCTGCCGTATAATTCCAGTGATCCTGCCGTATAGGTTCAGTGATCCTGCCGTATAAGTCCAGTGATCCTGCCATATAAGTCCAGTGATCCTGCTGTATAATTCCAGTGGTACTGCCGTATAAATCCAGTGGTACGGCCGTATAATTCCAGTGGTATGGCCATATAATTTCAGTGGTACGGCCGTATAATTCCAGTGCTACGGCCGTATAAATCCATTGGTACTGCCGTATAATTCCAGTGATCCTGCTGTATAATTCCGTATAAGTCCAGCCAAGTGGTGCTGCCATATAAGTTCAGTGGTGCTGTCCTGTGCTGTATATTATTTACTCCAAATAAAGGGGTTATTAATATTTAATCCAAATAATTTTCACAGGGTTTGCCCTGTGTGGTGTAGATGTACCCTCTCCTGTAGCGCATATTGGCCCTCATTCCGAGTTGTTCGCTAGCTGCTTTTAGCAGCCGTGCAAACGCTAAGCCGCCACCCTCTGGGAGTGTATCTTAGCTTAGCAGAAGTACGAACGAAAGGATCGCACAGCGGCTACAATAAAATTTTGTGCAGCTTCAGAGTAGCTCCAGACCTACTCCTAGCTTGCGATGACTTCAGACTATTTAGTTCCTGTTTTGACGTCACGAACACGCCCTGCGTTCAGCCAGCCACGCCTGCGTTTTCCCAGGCATGCCTGCGTTTGTATGTGTCATGCCTGCATTTTTTCACACACTACCCAAAAACGGGCAGTTACCTCCCAGAAACACCCACTTCCTGTCAATCACTCTGCGGCCAGCAGTGCGATTGAAAAGCGTCGCTAGACCTTGTGTGAAACTGCAACTGCCATTGTGAAAGTACATCACGCGTGCGCATTGCGCCGCATAAGCATGCGCAGAATTCCTGATTCAAGGGTGGTCAATCTGTTGAAATCAGAGCACTACATTTTGGCCACTGTGGTCGATCCTAGCTTTAAAACCTACGTTGGATCTCTCTTTCCGGCAGACACAAGTCTGCAAAGGTTCAAACACCTGCTGGTGAGAAAATTGTCAACTCAAGCGGAATATGACCCGTCAACCGCTCCTCCTTCACTTTCTCCCGCAACTGGGGCTGCGAGGAAAAGGATAAGATTTCCTAGCCCACCTGCTGGCGGTGATGCAGGGCAGTCAGGAGGCAGTGCTGACATCTAATCTGGACTGAAGGACCTGCCAACGATTACTGATATGTCTACTGTCACTGTATATGATTCTGTCACCATTGAAAGAATGGTGGAGGATTATATGAGTGACAGCATCCAAGTAGGCATGTCAGACAGTCCATACATATACTGGCAGGAAAAAGAGGCAATTTGGAGGCCCTTGCACAAACTGGCTTTATTTTACCTAAGTTGTCCCCCTCCGGTGTGTACTCCAAAAGAGTGTTTAGTGCAGCTGGTAACCTTGTCAGCGATCGGCGTAGGGGGTTACTTCCATAAGTTGATGTTCATCAAAATTAATGATAAATACCTCCGGGAAGACCTTTACCAGCAATTGCCTCCAGAAAGTACACAGGGACCTGTGATGGTGTATTCCAGTGGGGATGAATTAATACTCTGTGAGGAGGAGGATGTACACAGTGAAAGGGGTGAGGAATCGGAGGATGAGGTGGACATATTGCCTCTGTAGAGCCAGTTTGTGCGAGGAGAGATTTATTGCTTCTTTTTTGGTGGGGGCCCAAACCAACCAGTCATTTCAGACACAGTCGTGTGGCAGACCCTGTCGCTGAAATGATGGGTTTGTTAAAGTGTGCATGTCCTGTTTATACAAATAAGGGTGGGTGGGAGGGCCCAAGGACAATTCCATCTTGCACCTCTTTTTCTTCTTTGCATCATGTGCTGTTTGGGGCCTAGTTTTTTAAGTGCCATCCTGTCTGCCACTGCAGTGCCACTCCTAGATGGGCCAGGTGTTTGTGCCACACACTTGTGTCGCTTAGCTTAGTCATACAGCTACCTCATTGCACCTCTTTTACTTCTTTGCATGATGTGCTGTTTGGGGCCTAGTTTTTTAAGTGCCATCCTGTCTGCCACTGCAGTGCCACTCCTAGATGGGCCAGGTGTTTGTGCTGCACAATTGTGTCGCTTAGCTTAGTCATACAGCCACCTTGTTGCAACCCTTTGGCCTTAAAACAATATTGTGAGGTGTCAGGTGTTCAGAATAGACTGGAACTGAGTAGAAATGAATGTTATTGAGGTTAATGATACCGTAGGATCAAAATTACCCCCAAATTGTGTGATTTTAGCTGTTTTTATGTTTTTTTCAAAAGTCATCCAGATCCAAAACCAAACACGAAAGGGTTGTTTTGGCAAAACCAATCCAAAACCAAAACGCAAGCAGGGTTTTAGAACCAAAACACAAAACACAAAACACCCGCCGCACATCTCTAATAATAACCCTTTTATTTGGAGTTAGTATAATAATATAATATAATATATATAATAATATGCAGCACAGGGTGAGCGTACCACTAAACCACACACACAGGGCAAACCCTTTAAAAATTATTTGGATAATAATAACCTTTTTATTTGGAGTTATTATAATAATAAGCAGCACAGGCGAGTGTGCCCCTCCACCACACAGGGCAAACCATGTAAAAATTATTTGGCTAATAATAATAACCCTTCTATATGGAGTTATTATAATATGCAGCACAGGTGAGCGTACCTCTGAACCACACACACAGGGCAAACCCTGTAAAAATTATTTGGATAATAATAATAACCTTTTTTTGGGAGTTATTATAACAATATGCAGCACAGGCGAGCGTACCACTACACCACACAGGGCAAACCCTGTAAAAATTATTTGAATTAACTGTTAATAACCCCTTTATGTGGAGTAAGTTATTTCCCTGTTGTTTTTTGTAATATACAGCACAAGACAGCACCACTGGACTTATGGCAGCACAGGACACCACCATTGGAGTGACTGGACTGATGCAGCACAAGACACCACCACTGGACTGATGCAGCACAAGACACCACCACTGGAATGATACAAATGTGCAGGTCGCCACCCCACGCGCCACGCCACTTTCCCGCACAGACACTGAGGAGACGTTAAAAGAAGAAAAATAGTGTATTGCACTAGATGTATTAATTAATAAATAAATATCAGGTGTCTGCTTTGACTTCACACAAACAGTAAGGGAACTTGCTTGTATAAAACATAAATTTAATATGATAAAATAAAATTTATACAACCACACTATAATTCTCTATTCACAATTATTTAGATCATATATATCCACCACCTTGACAGAGAACACACTGATCGCAATATTATACTGAGCTGAAATAGCAACACTGTGTCATAAAGTCTTTAAACAGACCCGCCAGGACTGTTAGTAAAGTGCTACATTAGTGCAACAATAGCCGGTGCCTGAAGTGAAGTGTTTAACAAGGTTTCTCCTCTCCTACTGCTACTGGCGTCCCAGTGCAGAGGATTAAGCTGTGATGATAATTACCTGAACCTGCGGGAAATGTCCGTTGTTACAGCAAAGTTCGCGGAGAGCGTCCTTGTAGTATACAGAAATAAGCACTGCCGCTGATGTATGTAATACAGATCTCCTCACTGTACTGGCGGACAGATATGGCACTCGGCTACCGCTCAGATAAGGACCGCTGGCTGGAGTGCTCAAGCAGGTACACTCGGTCAGGTAGTTCTATCGGTGTTACCGTCAATGGGTGGAGCTAGAAGAGATCCACCCATTGACGGTGGAAATCACATATTAACCTCTTAAAAATCTATATAGAGCCTCTTATACAACACACAATAAGGTTCTGAACATTTAAAGTAACCAACTGACTGCCCAAAATTACAATGGCTTTAAGAATAATACCACACAAAATTGATAGCAGTAATCAGTAAGACTCAAACATCCTTTCGCTGTTATTTTGTATATGTATATACAGGAGGGTATTTTGGGGGTCATTCCAACCTCATCATAGCTGTGCTAAATTTAGCAAAGCTACAATCACTTACACTGACATGTGGGGGGACGCCCAGCACAGGGCTAGTCCGCCCCGCATGTCAGGCCGCTCCCCCCACCCCCCACAAGTACAAAAGCATCACACAGCGGCGATGCTTTTGTACTTGAAGAGTAACTCCCGGCCAGCGCAGCTCCTGCAGTTGGCCAGGAGTTACTCGTTGCTGCCCAGGGTCGCAGCGGTTGCGTGTGACGTCACACATCTGGGTCGCAGCGGCTGCGTGAGATGTCTGAGTTTGCCGGACCGTGCCAACAAAGCGGCGGAAAAACGCTGCCGTGCTGCCCCCTCCCGCATAGCGACCACCTCTGCCTGATTGACAGCCATGCGCCGGCGCACTGCGGCGCCAGTGCATGCGCAGTTCTGACCTGATCGCTGTGCTGCGATAAACTGCAGCAAGCAATCAGGTCAGAATGACACTCTAAGAGAGGAGGGGGCCCATGTGCAGTCTCCATCCGGTGCCCCTCCTCTCTAAACTGCAGCATATTAGTATGCACTAGTAGACTCAGGCATTGTGACAGAGCCTACTGCGCGTGTGTAGGTCTCCAGGAAAATGGCACAGCGGCCATTATACAAGTGATTTCCCTACTGCACATGTGCAAAATGCCAGAAAAATGGCCACCGCTTTATTTTTCCTGGTGAATTTGCAGCGCTGCTGATGTGGCACACTGGAGAGGTAAGTATTGAAGAAATGGATGCAGCATGTGCAGTGTGGGCCCCCCTGTACCAAGGGGCCCGTGCGCACAGCACAAACTGCACCCATTATAGATACACCACTGTGTATAATGCTGAAATGATTTAGTAGCACATATACTGTATCCATGCACATGCCTATTTAGTGCAGAAATCCTAATTGAATATCAGGGAGAAAATGTAATAGGGTCCGAGGTGCTGAAGGTGCAGGACTTTGGGGCGAGAATGCCCATATTTTTAAAGCAGCAATCATATACAAGGCAATTCCACCTGTGATTGGGGCTTTAAAAATATGGGCATTCTTGCCCGAAGTTCCGCACTACTGGCAACTCAGACCCTATTACATTTACCCCCATGAGTTATTCCAGTAAGCTGCAGTACCAAGTGGTATTATCTTTGTTAGACAAAATAAGTTTAAGTAATGATCAACTGAGTGAAGACACTGAGCATACCTGTTCCCTTCAAGCTCGCATACACATTTGATCATATGAGTCCAATCTAAAGCATCGGGATCCTTCCTCAACCATTTCTGAAGTTCAGCTCGGTTTTGTTCAAATAAATCAGAAAGGATTATGTTGTTAAAGACGTCACAAGCAGTAAGGACTTGGTAGATGGTCGGTCCAGATCCAAAATCAATCAAAGTGTCTCCTCTTACACCACCTTACAAAATATAATATACAGAGAACTGTTAGTAGATAGAAGCCATCGGTGGCCCTATATCTAAGGGAATTTCTAACTCCCACATTCTTCAGATAAGTATTTTATTTTATTTTAAGCATGAATCCAAAATGGTCTTATAACTAAAATCATTCATGGTAAAATATTGGGCTGGACTGTGATTAGGGAGCATAGCAATAAAAAGTAAGTACTGTAGCTGCACTTTAGAGTTACTTGCTTGTTTTTGCTTTGCTCTCTACTCAGAATCAGCCCAAGTAGGCATAAAACGTATAACTCTTGTACACCTATTACATATGGCAATATGCTTTGGGTCTAAACTCCCTATCATCTGACACCGTACCGTACGTGCCCCCTCTTACCAGTACCGGTAAAACCTCTTAAACATGACAATAAGGAAATAATGACAGACATGTACAGTATAAAGGGAAAAGGAAGGTCAACTTTATTTACATTTTAATCTATTTACAGTTTTGCTGTTCCTAACTAATCACTAACCAGGAACTAACTAAATGAGGAAGAATGAAAGAATAGATGAGGTAAGGTGGTGCAGAAAGAATGGCCCCACAAAGCAATATCCCCATCCGCATACTCACCCCGATCTACCTATGGGAAACCAGATCTCCACCCATTACCTCTCTCAAGGTATCCACCTCTCCCCACCCCAATGACACAACATGAGGCCCACCAAGACCTATGGTGCTCCTGACCACAGTAGGGTAGAATCAGTCTAAGTCATGTATTGGAGGGGAGAGCACCTCAAGTTCAGAAGCAGATGGTGATAGCAAACCGTTCTTTCCCACCACTAAAAAAGCTGACACCAGCTAACAGCAAACAAAATGGAAGAGGGGGATGGGGACGGCCCACTTTCAAGGCTTCTTTGACCAAGAAGGATAACTGTGCAGGCAGTAATAAAATTAATATAGAAAGAACGTGGGCGCTAGTTACAATAATATTATAATAGTACAATCCATTTTAGGATAATTGATTTTCTGGCAGCCCACAAATGGGGGATCTGGAGGTCCCCCAAAGATATATATACAGATAAAAAATAAAGTAATGTGGGCGAACTATAGAAAATACTTTAGTGGCAGCTTCTGGTTTTGTAAACACATTTTATTCACAAAATATACAGTAATTTAAAAAACTTTAAATTCTTCACAACACTGCTTAAGAACATCTATAGTAAGATTGGACACGTGTCCTATAGCTAAAAACTTGCTAGTTTAGCATAATATTGCTGGTTAGATAAACATAAATTGCATGCATGCACTGAGAATTAATAACCACTGGTTAGTATTGCGCTTTGAGCTCAAATATATTGTTAGTATGGCACGGCAGTTCTTATGCTACTAGAGCCTGTTTACACTTCACCAGTGTGGAGCCAGTCCTGTAGAATCCAGTTAGATATAAATGCGCATGTGTCCTCTAGACAAACAATGCCCACGTGTGTATTGGAGTCCCATGTGCATGAGATGTGGTCACTTACTCACTGACTAGTTTGAAGTGGCCGCACAGCGGTGGCGCCCTGATGTAGTATCCTGGGGCTCGGCTAGCGTGCGTCTGCCACAACCGCAGGATAGCCGGGCTGAAAGCAAGTCCGTAGCTGCAGGGGACGCTCAATCATCGCATTCCGCGACTTCCGGGGTCGGGGCTTCCGGCTTCCGGTTGCGTTCCACCTGCGTTCCAACAGAGTATGTGAGTCACCTGATGCATTTCTCCGCCTCTAAAGGGGGCGGTTTCATCAGAGGTATAGCTGGAAGGGCTTAGTATCTTTATTTATACCCACTGCAAGTGAATGATTGATTGCAGCCGTGGTGGGTTAATTGTCATCCATTAAGTGAACTAGCACCAGCAATTAGTATTGGAAAACCAGCAGATGTACAGTGTTAAGAATATTCATCTACTATGCAGTTTTAAAAACATTAAAAACAAAAAACGGGATACACATAAAGTGCAGCATTGAAATAAATTTATTGCATAAATATATTTCCCATATATGCAACCACTCTGAGGTGTCGACCCTAATTCTCTAGGCTATATATCTACAAATTGATCACTAGAAAAACATTATTAGTATTCTGTTCTTTATCAATAATGTTGGTATATAGATAAATTCCCTGACACACACATTATATATATATATATATATATATATATATACACACACACACACACACACACACACACACACACACACACACACACATATATATACATATATATATATATATATCCACAGAATGTCCTGCACTCTCATCAGTACATAAAGGTAAGTATGCGGGTGTTTCTACTGACCATATATGGCAACCAATATACCGCAACTACCACCGAAGTGGAAGGTGCACTCTCGCCAAAATCAGTCTCTGAGTCCAATTGTTGAATCAACTCGGTTTAATCAGGTTCAAAAGTGATGCCGTCAATCATCGACGTTTCAGTCCATATGTGGACCTTTATCAAGACAGGCACTTCAAAACATCTAAACAATAAACATTAAAAACAATTAAAATCAATGTAATATGAAAACAAACCAAATCACCTACACCATCACCACCAGTGCCTCCCAGGCCCTAATTACAGTCAAAGAATGGCTGGAGAATACAACTGGACAATATTAGACGTGCTTAAAGTGCATCAAGTGCCCATGCTCCAATAGTCAAGGGAAACCTCCACCTACACCTCATGCCTCAACGAGGTACAAATATACCTAACGGGTGAGATTACCTGGGCAAAACACCAATATCAGTATGACCTGATGTATGGTTCCTTTTAGATAGGACCCACTGTAATTAGAGTAAGACATGTGGCCTGTCAAACAACCAACCAGGAACAACTAAAGGTATATTAAAAAAACAACTAAGGAAGTATAAAACATGCAACCTAATGTAAGTCATACCTGGTGCAATATAAGACAACATTTAGCAGCTATTACTCAATCAGCTAGGGTCAGCATGTCATCTATAACCAAAAAGAAAAAAAGAACTTACAGACTATTCAAGGAACAAACACCACAGGTAGCAGCGGAGGTAGCATACTTACAGCTCAGGTGCCATGAGCCCAGGGACGGATTGGCCATTGCCTTTACCGGGGAATACCCCGGCGGGCCGATCGGGGTTCGGGGCCGCCTGTCATGAGTGGCACCGCCCCCCTCCACGTCACCTGCCAACTAGTGAGTGCCGCAGCCGCTGTCAGGAGAGCCAGCAGGCCCGCCCTCCACATCACATGCTTATTAGTGAGCCGGGCAGAGGCCGCTGTCAGGAGAGCCGGCCATACCCACTCCTCCCTGTCACCTGTGATAGAGCTGTCTAGGTAGCTCTGGTTGGTCCCTTTGATTATCATGTCACTTCTGGATACCAGGTCGTAATGTATTGCTGAGAAAACTCAAATAAGACACACACAGCCGCATGTCTCATAAGTAATCTGCTTTACTGTGGCTCAGTTTCGATATTTATACAGTATATTGGCAGTAAATGATTAACATAGTTATATAACTTCATATGCCTCTTGTCCTTCTGCTTATCTGGAGCTACATATAGATATTTTCCATCTCTGAAAGAGAGAGCAAGGTCCAATGCTCACTTACATACACAATGTTATATAACACAAGCTTTTATATTTTCCATATGTTCAAGCTAGTTTAATCAAATCTCTTTGTAATATTAAAATGAATTGAATTATTATAATTAAGAATGGTAGCTAAGCTTTTATCTCTATCAGTTTCCCTCCTATTTTATAATAATCAAACATTACAGGTTCATCTGGTATTACAATATGACATTACAGTTGAGCTACAAGGCATCACATAAACTCTACCTAAAAGAGACTAAGCAAACAGTCTAGCTATAATGGTGCTAAAGGCTATGTTCCCATAGGACGGTGCTTGTCACTCTATCCCACGGAAGGTAAAGAACCGTTCACATCATATCCATTAAGGTAGACTGCTCACGGCTCCTTCTTGCCAAGCTCTTCTGTAGTTTCTTCTTTGAGTTTACATTTTACAAATTTCTTTCAAGCTGAAAGGAAGGGAACAAAATAGCATCTTAAATTCAGATATATGCAATTTGCTAAAAAACATCACTATTTCAACAATCTCCTTTGCATGTTTGCATATTTCATCGTTCAAACTTAACTTGAGCAAAATTGCAGTGGAACCCAAGTTTCTCTTTCCTTAATTGACACAGAAGTGGGCGTGGTCAGAAACACTCGATATGGACCATCAAATCTGGGCTCAAGTGACTTTTTCACGTGTCTTTCCAGATACACCCAATCTCCTGGTTAAAGCTTGTGGGGATTCAGATCTGCTCCTGAATCTGGGAGATAAAAAAAACTAGAGAACACAGAGGTGTCAGTTTCTTCAGTAAGAACACTTTAACATATGCAGGGAAATCACCTTATTCATTCTGTAACTCTTGTGGATAATAACATCCTATCTTAGGTATGCTATCAAACAATATTTCATAAGGTGAATAACCTGGGGTTTTACTGATTATGGTTCTACTATTAACCAGTCCTAGAAATAAACACTTTAGCATCTCTTTCTGGTTTCTGTGACACACTCACTAATCTGATACTGTAACTTCTGGTACTCCTTATCTGCAAATATCTTCTGAACTTAATTTTCTATCTATTGATCTTGCTGTAGCTTTTGCCATTGGCCAATAACTGAAAAATGTCTGTAACTATCAATACATCTTTGGCAGTTAGTTATAGTCAATTTGCAGTCTGGAAAATAACTTTTGGGGATTGCTCCAAGGGTTGTCTTGACCTTCTGTCCTGGATTGGACATTTCCACATATCCAGCAGGCTTGTACCAACTTGGCTGCATCTGGATAAAATTCTGGAGCTATCCATCTTTTCTGTGACTAAGTTTCCCATCTGATAATTTCCCAGGTGTGTGAGTCCATGGCTGACTTAACACATACGGGGGTATAAGCTTCTGGGTAAGTATAACTTTTCTTCTAATTTCCATAAGCCAGTTTCTTCTTCTTGTCTGGCTCCTCTTCTCTGCCATGCTGCTTTTTCTTTAAGATCTGCTTGTTACTGAAATTTCTTCAAATCCTGTAGATCAGGCATTTGAGGCTTTGTTTCTTTCTGTTACTTCTGTATGTGTGGTGTAGATGGCTACCTTTACTGGTTGTTTCGTTGCTTTCTCTTTCCACAGGCTTCTGTCTCACTCTCTCCTGCTTGGTTCTGAAGTTCAATCAGCGTAGCATAATCAGGCATTTGGTCTGGCACTGGAATGGTTACTGTATAGGCTTGCCTTATCTGCTGGGGGCATTTTGCTGCCCTCTTTGCTTCAGCATCTTGCCAGATTGTTGCCTCTTGTTTCAGGAGTGTCATTTCTTCATGTGCCTGGATCTTCATTACTGCAACCTTTTCTGTGGCCCTTGCAGAGCTCTCAACTGGTGTCTGATCAGGAAAGCACATTGTATGTCTTCGCCACTTGCCTTCTTGAAGCCTCTGCTTTTCCATATCTGGCCCACAATCCTGTGCTGGGATGGTAGGGATCCTGAGTCCACAACTTCATGTTTACTGGTTACTGCGTATCCTGTATAAGGAATCCCATCCTCATAGTATCTTGAACCATCCACATAGAGATTGTGCTGTGCATCAGGAAGGGTTGTGGCTGTGACATGAGGTATTGGTTGAGTCTCTTGTTCCATCAGTGCCATGCAGTCATGGAAAAAAATTTTATTGTGAATATTTTCATCACTTTCTGCATTCCCATAGTTCATGTGGTCCTCATCATCCTGGTTATTCTGGGTACCATTGCTAGAGATATTATATGTCTCTCTTCTCCCTCCTTTTGAATCTAGAGATTCATACTCTGCTCCTTCTTCCTGCAATAGGGCTGGTAGTAGAGTTCCTGGGTTGAGGGTGGTACATCTCTTGATGGTGACATTTGTGGCACTTAGTAGAGCTACTTCATACTTGGTGAGTCTTGCAGCTGATAAGTGCTTGGTTCTGGCTTGCTGTAGTATTTCAGTCACCGCATGTGGTACCTGAATGATCAGTTCATGATTAAGCACAATGTTTATGCATTTCTGTTTGAGAACTGCTGTTGCTGCAACTGCTCTGATGCAGGTGGGTGCTCCTTGGATAATGTTGTCCAGTTTGCTTGAAAGATAAGCCACTGGGCGTTGCTTGCTTCCATGCAGTTGCGTGATGACTCCAAGTGCATGGCCTTTCTCCTCATGGCAATAAAGAGTAAATGGTTTGGTGTAGTCTGGCAGACCCAATGCTGGTGGAGATGCTATGGCAGCCTTGAGTTTCCAAACTGCTTCTTCAACTTGCTCTGTGGTGTAGATTGAAGCCTCTTTCTTTGTGCTGTCATACAAAACTTGCATGTAGATAAACTTCAATTGCTGCTTCAATGCTAGGCTTCATGATAGCTGGAATATTGCTGGTATGCTTGATTCCTTGTGGGGTATACTGAATAGTAGCTTGCATGATGTTAAGGATATCAGCTTCCAACAAATTCACTCTTTGAAGAGGGAGGGGCTGTCCTCCCAGTCCTGTCCCATCGACATAGTGGCTGGTTAAGAGTTCTTCTGGGACGTCAGTTTTCTTAAGTACAGTGACTGCTGCTCCAGTGTCCAAAAGGCATTCTAGGGTGTTTCCTGTAGGTAGAGTAAGCATAACAGTACCTTTTTATGGGGTCAGTGTAGGTGTCACTTGAGTAGGTGGACCCCGTAGCAGGATTCAGTCATTCCTGTTGTACCGTGAAGTTTGGGACAGAGTCCTTATATTTCAGCCATGTCTGGTATTTTCTGCTTTTCTTCTTCTGATGACCTGAAACCTTGCACCAAAAACATTTACCAGTCATGTCTTCACCCTGCACATTTCTTGTGGTGTAGGGCCTGGAGTTATTTACACCTTTACCTTGATTTTGGACCTTATTTGTCTTGGTGTTAGACTGGGCAGCCTGCACTACATGTATAGTAACAGCTGGTGCTTTGGAAGTTCTCTTATCTCTCCTTTCTTTCTCGTTATCTTGAATCCCTTCTAGGACTTCTACTAGTGAGGTAATGTTCATCAAATTTGCTTCTGGTCGGACTGCATACAACTGCTGCCTGTATTCAGGTCTAAGTCCATTAAGGAACCTGGTCTTAAACAGTCTGGCGTTGTTAGAGTATTCCCTTATGCTGAGGTTTTATTGTACCAGATCAGGTTCAGCTGGTGCAGTGTCTCTGATTTGCTTACATCTGACTTGTACTCTATACAACAGTTGTAAGCCTGAAGCCATAGTATAGCGGTTGGCTTCAAGGGGAGCATTCTCAATTTTCCCTCTATCACCATCTGCCTCCTGAGGAGCTATGGCAAGAAGCATATTATATTCACCTATTCCTATGGAAGCTCTAAGAATCTGTTCTAAATCAACCCAACACGGTCTATACACAAGATACACTTGTTTAATCTTTTTCTCAAATTCTGCTGGGCTTTTTCTGATATCTGGTAAGTCATTTACAGTACGCATAACCTCTGAAGCGAGCCAGGGTATGTATTGTTCCTGCTCCACATATGCTGTAATATGACCTTCAGCCCCAGGTAACCTGTCAGTTGTATGTCTGTGATTAGGGTGGCTATTAACTCTGATAGGCAGTACGTGGTATCTATCACCGGGTACTGCTTTTGGGTTTTTATCAGGACTATTATTGAAATCCCACAATCTTTTTAGCATCCACGGAACTTGTGATTGTACATTTCCCCTTTCTTTAACATGTTGTGATTCACATGGCCCTGAGTTTGGGTCTACCCAGTTACCACAAAACTGACATTTTTCACTGCCCTCCGGGACACATCTCTCGCAAACAGGACACTTTCTTTCAGGGTACTGGTTTACATCTCTAAGGCCCACTGTACCTTCTGGGTTCCCTACAGAACTTAAAGCATTTAAATAATGTTTTTCAGGTGTATTTTGTTCTGCTTGCATTGGTATTAGTGAGGGATATAAAGCTCCTGTAACAGCAGGTATCATTTGTTCTGCTTGTACTGGTACTACTGAGGGAGCTGACCCCCCTGCTACACCTTCAGTGGGTATACCACTGTTAACGGTATTATGTATTATTGGAGCATAGGGTGGTGGCATTACAACAGACAGATAATCTTCTCTTCTAATTGCTTTTTCATCTTCAACTTCTTGTGAAACAGTTTGCCATATATTTACAGTGTCCAGATAACCCTTTCTCTGTAACCAGTGACTATCTGTGACTTGAAATCTTTTCCAAGCTTGTGGGTCTAATATTCCGTCTTTTGGAAAATTGGCCCTTTTAAGAATGGCATCAATGTGTTTGATGCTTTTCTTCCCTTCTTTCATCACAACAATCTGTATAGGTGAACGCGTTTCCATCCTGCTCCCTTTCCCTCCCATTGGGGTAATTAAGTCCTATGGGTGTGGCCGGATCCACTTGCGGCGAAGAGGGATATGTCTAGTTGTGTGAGAAGTTAACTATGTATCACTGGCTTAGGTTTTGTCTGGACACACACTTTTCCTTTTTTTTTCCTGTTTCTTCTGAAGATTAATTTAACTTGTCTGACTGTAATATATCACATTTACAATACATGCAATTTAAAACACCATATTCAGTTTTCTAACTTTCCTGAAAATTTGTTAGACACACTGCTGGTATATAAAAAAAGAGAGAAAAAATGATCAGTAGGTTAATCAGCTAAGCATAAAGGATATGGTTCATTTCTATGCACTGATAACATTTGAGCATTTAAATGACATCCCACAATAATCACAATTCTGTAAAAAACACCTTTCTCATGCTGAGATGCTTATCTATGTTGCAAAAAACACTGGGTAAATCCTGCATAATAATTAACCTTAGTACACCTCTGTACCGCACACAATTGCAAACTAGGTACGCCTTTGTATTCTATTCCAATTGTTCTGTGGGCGCATGCGCTAATAAGACATAGACACAGACTCAGTCATTTAGCAACATTGGACTTTTACAACATGTAACAATGATTGTTTATCCATGGTGCAGGCGAGGTTTAGTTGTGTCTCATATGACCACCCAGGGGCTTCCATTGACAGGTGACAGGACAAGCCTACGGTTGCGCGTGCCAAGGGCCGTCTTTGATGACCTTATGGACCAACCTCCTTTATACACTTTACACCGTTTCTTGTTATCTTAAAACAGACAGTTTACATGACACAGACAAGACAGTAAGCTGTTCATTTGTGGCGTCAACTGTTGGTCAGCATACCACAAAAATGGCTGACCCAACTTTCATACACATAGAACATACAAACATATGACAACACTGCAATATGCCTTACGCCTTATGCCTTAGCTTTATACTGTAGCTGCAACAAGCAATAATTTTAGCTGCGCAAGCAATACACCTGTATCTGCCTTAGATTACAATAAGCAATACTTTTTTAGCTGCGCAATATAACATAAATTCAAGTAATCTAGGCTGTGTGACACGATAATCGGGTTCTTTATAATGACAGTTCAAGGAAAAACATAAATGCACATTGTCTCTATAATGGACTTAGAATTAAACTCAAGAAGTCTGATTTTGAGCAAAATAGGGCTGCAGTCCCATCGTTTTACTCACCCAATGTGAAATCAGAGTCCCTGAGAACAATTCGCCTCCAACACAGAAACTCTCATTAGATGCCTTTCCTTGTGTTAGTCATCCCGGACGAGCCCCCATTAAATGATAGAGCTGTCTAGGTAGCTCTGGTTGGTCCCTTTGATTATCATGTCACTTCTGGATACCAGGTCGTAATGTATTGCTGAGAAAACTCAAATAAGACACACACAGCCGCATGTCTCATAAGTAATCTGCTTTACCTGCTTACTGGTGACCGCTGCGGCCAGCGGCCTCTATCTAGAGAGTCGGGTCCACCGTGTTACAGGCGCAGCTGCTCCTCCAAGACTCCTGGTCACAGGATCTGTACTGCGGGGAGGATCACCCGGGGGAGGCTTCCTGGCTGCTGCATCCGCGCTGCTCTGGCGGTAAGTCCCGTCATGTGGGTGCGTGACTGTGAGAGGCCTCCTGCCCCCCTTGCCAGCACCAGTGTGCCCCATATCCTCCCTGCCAGCACCAGTGTGCCCCATATCCTCCCTGCCAGCACCAGTGTGCCCCATATCCTCCCTGCCAGCACCAGTGTGCCCCATATCCTCCCTGCCAGTGTGACCCCCTTACTCCCCCTGCCAGTGCCAGCTTGCCCCCCCCTATCTCCCCCTGACAGCATTGGAGTGTCCGCATCTCCCCTCCTGTCACCAGCATTGTGCCCCCTCATCCCTCCCCCTGGCCAACAGTGTGCCCCCTCATCCCTCCCCCTGGCCAACAGTTTGCCCCCTCATCCCTCCCCCTGGCCAGCAGTTTGCCCCCTCACCCCCCCCCCGGCCAACAGTGTGCCCCCTCATCCCCCCCTGGCCAACAATGTGCCCCCTCATCCCACCCCCCTGGCCAGCAGTGTGCCCCCTCATCCCCTCCCTCTGGCCAGCAGTGTGCCCCCTCATCCCTCCCCCCGGCATCAGTGTGCCCCCTCATCCCTCCCCCTGGCCAGCAGTGTGCCCCCTCATCCCTCCCCCTTGCCAGCAGTGTGCCCCCTCATCCCTCCCCCTGGCCAGCAGTGTGCCCCCTCATCTCTCCCCCTGGCCAACAGTGTGCCCCCTCATCCCTCCCTCCGGCAGCAGTGTGCCCCCTCATCCCTCCCCCTGGCCAACAGTGTGCCCTCTCATCCCTCCCCCTGACCAGCAGTGTGCCACCTTAATTTCCCCCCCCCCGGCATCAGTGTGCCCCCTCATCTCTCCCCATGGCATCAGTGTGCCCTCTCATCCCTCCCCCCGGCATCAGTGTGCCCCCTCATCCCTCCCCCCGGCAGCAGTGTGCCCCCTCATCCCTCCCCCTGGCCAGCAGTGTGCCCCCTCATCCCTCCCCCTGGCCAGAAGTGTGCTCCCTCATCTCTCCCCCTGGCCAACAGTGTGCCCCCTCATCCCTCCCCCAGGCCAGCAGTTTGCCCCCTCATCTCTGCCCCTGGCCAACAGTGTGCTCCCTCAATTCCCCCCCCCCCCGGCATCAGTGTGCCCCCTCATCTCTCCCCCTGGCATCAGTGTGCCCCCTCATCCCTCCCCCCGGCATCAGTGTGCCCCCTCATCCCTCCCCCCGGCAGCAGTGTGCCCCCTCATCCCTCCCCCCTACAGCAGTGTGCCCCCTCATCCCTCCCCCTGGCCAGCAGTGTGCCCCCTCATCCTTCCCCCCAGCATCAGTGTGCCCCCTCATCCCTCCCGCCGGCATCAGTGTGCCCCCTCATCCCTCCCCCCCGGCAGCAGTGTGCCCCCTTATCCCTCCCCCCGGCAGCAGTGTGCCCCCTTATCCTTCCCCCTGGCCCTGGGTGGTTGACACCCTTTACCTGGCTGGTTGGCACCCATTCCCTTTCTGCCCCAGGTGGATGGTTCTAGTCTGTCTTTGTTCTGCTATAGACCAAATCACATCGAGCTTAGTACTGCATATAGCAGGTATTTATGTGTGTAATGACGCTGACTACATATTTTTTGGGGGGGTTGTTTAATGTATGTCTATGTGCTCTACCTGGTGCAATGTGTATAACGTGCTCTACCTGGTGCAATGTGTATAACGTGCTCTACCTGGTGCAATGTGTGTAACGTGCTCTATCTGGTGCAATGTGTGTAACGTGCTCTACCTGGTGCAATGTGTATAACGTGCTCTACCTGGTGCAATGTGTATAACGTGCTCTACCTGGTGCAATGTGTATAACGTGCTCTACCTGGTGCAATGTGTGTAACGTGCTTTACCTGGTGCAATGTGTATAACGTGCTCTACCTGGTGCAATGTGTATAACGTGCTTTACCTGGCGCAAAGTGTGTAACGTGCTCTACCTGGTGCAATGTGTATAACGTGCTTTACCTGGCGCAAAGTGTATAACGTGCTCTACCTGGTGCAATGTGTATAATGTGCTTTACCTGGTGCAATGTGTATAACGTGCTCTACCTGGTGCTATGTGTATAACGTGCTTTACCTTGCGCAAAGTATATAACGTGCTCTACCTGGTGCTATGTGTATAACGTGCTTTACCTGGCGCAAAGTGTATAACGTGCTCTACCTGGTGCAATGTGTATAACGTGCTTTACCTGGCGCAAAGTGTATAACGTGCTCTACCTGGTGCTATGTGTATAACGTGCTATACCTGGCGCAAAGTGTATAACGTGCTCTACCTGGTGCAATGTGTATAACGTGCTTTACCTGGCGCAAAGTGTATAACGTGCTCTACCTGGTGCTATGTGTATAACGTGCTTTACCTGGCGCAAAGTGTATAACGTGCTCTACCTTCTGCAATGTGTATAACGTGCTTTACCTGGCGCAAAGTGTATAACGTGCTCTACCTGGTGCAATGTGTATAATGTTCTGTACAAGGTGCAATGTGTATAATGTGCTTTACAAGGTGCAATGTGTATAATGTGCTCTGCCCGGCACAAAGTGTATAACATGTATATACCTGGCGCAGTGTGTATAGGAGGTTCTACCTGGTGCAATGTGTATAAGTGGCACTACTGTGTGGTGTAATGTTAATTGGCACTATTATGTGGTGACGCCCCTTCCCCACAAAGCCACTCCCCTAAATTTTTGCTGCGCGCCTTGGGCGCGCACTGTCCCTTCTTTTGGGTATAGCAGGAGGGGCACCAATTCTGTTTCTGCCAAAGGGCACCAAAATGTCTAGTTACAGCTCTGGTGCAGGGTGTCCTGTATACTACACAGCCCAGCAGCACTGTCACCCCCCCCCCCCTACCCTTTGCAACACTTTTGGACTGTTCAAATCAACTCTGTGTTTTTATATTTGAATAATTAACTCTGTGTTTTTTTATTGGAATCATTAATAAGATTAATAATAACCTTCATTCCGATGGGACCCAGAATAGGACAGGTAGGACCCCAATTTTTAAAAGTGAGGGGTCCCTGGGACCCACTTTAGTTTCGGCTCAGCGTGATCACTGGGTTATGAGGTGTAATATTAATTTGAAGTATTAATCCCGCCTACTTTGGTATTGGCTCCGCCTACAGTTGATTTGGTGCCACCCACATTAGGCCACTTTTAGAAATTTTTCCAGGGCCACTTTTGTTTCCCAATCCGCCCCTGCATGAGCCTAATGGTAGCTGCATGCTGCATAGAGCCAAAGATAGGCTATTTAGGGCACTCAAACAGGAAGTGCCTATTAAAACTACAAAAGTTAATACACACTGCTATAAAGGAAACAAACAGGCCTGATCAATAACCCTGCATACTAGAATAAGTAGTGCAGTGGCCGAATCAATTATGGGACACAAGGAACACCATAAATGTATAAAACACTTTCAATTACATTTAAACTGGACGCGCGCCGGGGACGCGACTTCTGCGTTCCACCAACCGGAAGTTGATGCGTTCCACTAACCGGATGTAACGCGGCCCGGCGCCGCCGAGCGGAAAAGCCGCTGAGAATACACAAACCCCAGAAACGGGGTATAGACAAGTAGGGCAATCAGGCAACTGTTCAAGGGTCAAGTGAGGTGGAGCCTATGGTATCCTGACTGTAATCAGAATCTCGATCATTACAAAGTCCCGCCCCACCGGAAGTGACATCAGGGCTCAGCAGGCTCTCGAGGGGTCAATAAAGCTGTCAATCACAGAAAAAGTCTCAGTGTAAAAACACTGACCCTATAATGTTATATGGGTGAATAATGTGTGGGCAGATTAAATGCCTGGGGGGCATGGCGACCAATAACCTCACCAACCTCGTATCAAATACATCTTAATCCATCAAACCAATAGAGAGATATATCAAATTAAAGGAAAATACACATTGGGTAAAGGTTCAAATATTGTTAAACATAAAAATAAAATTGGTCGTTGTATGGTGAGATGATTAGTCAAACGGCCCCCTCATGATCTGTCAAGGACCTGGGATGACTACGGGAATGAAAAACAACAAACATAAAAAATAATAATAACATAAAACACTTATCTAAACAATAAGTGCACATCATTAATAGTAAACGAATAAGTGAGGAACATCAGAAGGAATTCAAAGTGTACGTAGACATCTTGGATAGTATATGATTACGTATTCGTACTGATGCGCCATACACTTAATCAAGTCAAAAGGTAACAAATGGGACAATCCAAAGTAACACCTACAAAAAAATGTTGAGTGGATTAGCCTCATTGAGGCCTCTTGGAGCTACCGTATTAAGTTTATGAATCCAGAAACTTTCCCTATGTTTTAGAGTTAGTGTTCGGTCCCCACCACATTGGGGGGAGGGAAACCAATAAATAAGTTGACATTTGAGGGTTGCTACTTGGTGTCTAGCAGACACGAAGTGTCGTGCCACTGGTTTATCAGAGGTGCCTGAAAGCAGGGCCGTGTGGATGGACGAACGGTGGTTAGCCATTCGATCACGGAAGGGGTGTGTCGTCAGTCCGACTTAACAAAGCCCACAAGGGCATTTTAGGAGGTAAATGACATAATCCAGTCGACAATGGAGATGATACTTGATGGAGATCTTTTTCCCTGTATGGGGATGGTAGAGAACGGGGCCAATTATCATCGATCTACACATGGTGCATCCCCCACAAGAGAAACAGCCCGGCTTGGCCTGCATAAGATGGATATTAGACTTATTTTGTTCAGGGAAAGTAGTCGGCCTCATCAATAACTGTTTTAAATTAGCACCCCGCCTATAGGCCACCATTGGTGCAGGAGCCCTAGCAAAGGGCAAATGATTGTCCACTGTAACCAGCGACTACCAAAATCATACAGTATATCGCTGGCTACTAGGGAGTAGCACCAATGAACGTCAAAAGAGGCCATATGTAGGCAGAAAGCTCAACCTTTTTCTCATGACTTAGTCTCCTCCGCCTCTACTTCCGATACTGACTACTATGAGGGTACGAGTGATTCTACTCGTTTTTTAGAGCGACGAGGCGAGACGCCCTCCAATCGTTCCAGAGTGTTAAGAAGCGGCACTGACCGCACCCGAGGAGAGGGGGGTACCGGGAGAAGAGGGAGGAGGAGATGACAGTAAACAATGTTTTCAATCTATCAAGCAATGAGTTAAATGAAGCTGAAACCAAACTTCTGGCCTGGGGTTTATCGTTTGTCCCCACCTGTAGAACTAATTCGTTCAAAAGGTCTATTGACCAATATAAATTTGGGCGTTCTCTTCGCCTACGAGAATATTTTGCCAATAAATCCACCGATAAAGTAAAGTCAGACTTCAGGCCCAAATCCACATTTGATCCCCCATCCTCTAACCCTAGCATCAAAACATTCTTACGGCTGGTACAACGGGATTCGGAAATCCCGCCTCCTAAAAAAATGTTCGATAATCTTTCTTCTGCTGAAAGGACAGCTATACAAACACTTAGAGATTCATCTAACATAGTGATCCGCCCTGCAGATAAGGGCAGCGCTATTGTTGTCCAAAACTGGACTGACTATGATGCAGAAATTAATCGACAACTAGCAGATGTTATGATTTATCGCAAGTTGAACGTCAATCCTATGCCCAAGATGAAATCTAAAATTGATCAGTGTTTGAAGCTAGGTTATGAGCAGGGATACATCTGTGAGGATTTATTTAAATATCTTACTATAGACTCACCCAGGTGTCCCATTTTGTACACACTACCTAAGATTCATAAAACGCTTGTATGCCCTCCAGGCAGACCTATTATCGCTGCAGAAGCTTCTCTTTTGCAGCTCATTGCCATTTTTGTTGATAGTATTTTACAGCCTTTAGTTTCCAAAACCGAGAGCTATCTTAGGGACACTGGGGACTTTTTTCCCATCTCCAGAATTTTGACAAGCTTAGTGATCACACTTTGTTGGTCACGATGGATGTGTGTTCTTTATACATGGTTATACCCCACCAGCAGGGTTTAGAGGTAATACGGACCTTTCTTTCTAACTTTCCCTGTAAAGAGTACCCTACCGAGTTTGTGTTGGAATTGACCTCATTGGTCCTGACTTGCAATCACTTCATGTATAAAAACGACTACTTTTTACAAATCGCTGGAACGGCGATGGGGTCAAATTTGGCCCCGTCGTACGCAAACCTTTTCATGGCCCATTATGAGAACACTCATCTGTTGCCGAGATATGGGCATCATATACCTTTTTTTAAAAGGTTTATTGATGAAATTTTTTTGCTCTGGGAAGGTTCTGAACTTGAATTCACTAACATGGTGAGTCAACTTAATTCAAAAGATAGTCCTATAAAATTCACGTACTCAGTGTCAGCTACGACCATTAACTTCCTGGACGTCAATATTATCAAAAATGGGAATCGTCTTGATACCACCATGTTCCGTAAACCCACGGACCGCAATTTGACCCTACATGCGAATAGTCATCACCCTCCTGCACTAAAAGAGGGTTTACCAATATCACAATATCTCCGAGCAATGAGGATCAATTCCACCTCTACACTCAAAGACCTACAATGTGCTGAAATAACCACCCGCTATTTGGAACGAGGGTATTCCAGAGCGGTACTCACAAGGTGTCTAAGGAAAGCGAATAATATTTTTAATGGGCAACAGGTTAAAAGCACGGTTAGTGAGAATCGTATGATCTTTTCCACCCAATTCGACAGTACTTCAAATGTCACCAGAAAAGCATTACGGAGACATTGGCCCATAATAGCATCTGACAATCATTTGCCCTTTGCTAGGGCTCCAGCACCAATGGTGGCCTATAGGCGGGGTGCTAATTTAAAACAGTTATTGATGAGGCCGACTACTTTCCCTGAACAAAATAAGTCTAATATCCATCTTATGCAGGCCAAGCCGGGCCGTTTTCTCTTGTGGGGGATGCACCACGTGTAGATCGATGATAATTGGCCCTGTTCTCTACCATCCCCATACAGGGAAAAAGATCTCCATCAAGTATAATCTCCATTGTCGACTGGATTATGTGATTTACCTCCTAAAATGCCATTGTGGGCTTTGTTACGTCGGACTGACGACACGCCCCTTCCGTGATCGAATGGCTAACCACCGTTCGTCCATCCACACGGCCCTGCTTTCAAGCAACTCTGATAAACCAGTGGCACGACACCAAGTAGCAACCCTCAAATGTCAACTTATTGATTGGGTCCCCCCCCCCTCCAATGTGGTGGGGACCGAATACTAACTCTAAAACATAGGGAAAGTTTCTGGATTCATAAACTTAATACGGTAGCTCCGAGAGGCCTCAATGAGGCTAATCCACTCAACATTTTTTTGTAGGTGTTACTTTGGATTGTCCTATTTGTTACCTTTCGACTTGATTAAGTGTATGGCGCATCAGTACGAATAAGTAATCATATACTATCCAAGATGTCTACGTACACTGTGAATTCCTTCTGATGTTCCTCACTTATTCGTTTACTATTAATGATGTGCACTTATTGTTTAAATAAGTGTTTTATGTTATTATTATTTTTTATGTTTGTTGTTTTTCATTCCCGTAGCCATCCCAGGTCCTTGACAGATCATGAGGGGGCCGTTTGACTAATCATCTCACCATACAACGACCAATTTTATTTTTATGTTTAACAATATTTGAACCTTTACCCAATGTGTATTTTCCTTTAATTTGATATATTTCTCTGTTGGTTTGATGGATTAAGATGTATTTGATACGAGGTTGGTGAGATTATTGGTCGCCATGCCCCCCAGGTATTTAATCTGCCCACACATTATTCACCCATATAACATTATAGGATCAGTGTTTTTACACTGAGACTTTTTCTGTGATTGACAGCTTTATTGACCCCTCGAGAGCCTGCTGAGCCCTGATGTCACTTCCGGCGGGGCGGGACTTTGTAATGATCGAGATTCAGATTACAGTCAGGATACCATAGGCTCCACCTCACTTGACCCTTGAACTGTTGCCAGATTGCCCTACTTGTCTATACCCCGTTTCTGGGGTTTGTGTATTCTCAGCGGCTTTTCCGCTCGGCGGCACCGGGCCGCGTTACTTCCGGTTAGTGGAACGCATCAACTTCCGGTTGGTGGAACGCGGAAGTCGCGTCCCCGTCGCGTGTCCAGTTTAAATGTAATTGAAAGTGTTTTATACATTTATGGTGTTCTTTGTGTCCCATAATTGATTCGGCCACTGCACTACTTATTCTAGTATGCAGGGTTATTGATCAGGCCTGTTGGTTTCCTTTATAGCAGTGTGTATTAACTTTTGTAGTTTTAATAGGCACTTCCTGTTTGAGTACCCTAAATAGCCTAGCTTTGGCTCTATGCAGCATGCAGCTACCATTAGGCTCATGGCACCTGAGCTGTAAGTATGCTTCCTCCGCTGCTACTTGTGGTGTTTGTTTCTTGAATAGTCTGTAAGTACTTTTTTTCTTTTTGGTTATAGATGACATGCTGACCCTAGCTGATTGAGTAATAGCTGTTAAATGTTGTCTTATATTGCACCAGGTATGACTTACATTAGGTTGCATGTTTTATACTTCCTTAGTTGTTTTTTTCATATACCTTTAGTTGTTCCTGGTTGGTTGTTGACAGGCCACATATCTTACTCTAATTACAGTGGGTCCTATCTAAAAGGAACCATACATCAGGTCATACTGATATTGGTGTTTTGCCCAGGTAATCTCACCCGTTAGGTATATTTGTACCTCGTTGAGGCATGAGGTGTAGGTGGAGGTTTCCCTTGACTATTGGAGCATGGGCACGTGATGCACTTTAAGCACGTCTAATATTGTCCAGTTGTATTCTCCAGCCATTCCTTGACTGTCATTAGGGCCTGGGAGGCACTGGTGGTGATGGTGTAGGTGATTTGGTTTGTTTTCATATTACATTGATTTTAATTGTTTTTAATGTTTATTGTTTAGATGTTTTGAAGTGCCTGTCTTGATAAAGGTCCACATATGGACCGAAACGTCGATGATTGACGGCATCACTTTTGAACCTGATTAAACCGAGTTGATTCAACAATTGGACTCAGAGACTGATTTTGGCGAGAGTGCACCTTCCACTTCGGTGGTAGTTGCGGTATATATATATATATATATATATATATATATATCCGGCTGTGGCCGTCTAAAAATTCTCTAACACTCAATCATGAGTAGATAAATATTCAGATAGATAAGAAACAGACCCCAGCAGATTAAAACAAAGGTATCTAGACAAAAATATCATACTGGCTATTTATTTTAATACTTAAATATACTACATTACATAAAGCCATATAAATAAACAATAAACAATAAGCAATAAGCAGATGAGGTGACAATTCTTCAGCTGCCATTCAGCATTATAGTGTAAATTTGTATATTTCATGGACAGATAGGAAAAGAGAGGAGGTCAAGAGAGGAATTGAAACTGGAACGGGGGAGCAAATGAGAGTGAATGAGAGGGCAATATAGAGCTCAATCAATAAGATCTTTTTTCATCAAATATTGTTCAATTCAATATTTTCATTAAGGCCGCACGGTTCAAGTGTTTTCAACTTGAAAATCCAGAAGGCCTCCCTCCTATAGAATAAATTGAACCGATCACCCCCCCTTTCTGTAAGTTTTGCTTGCTCTAAAGCTAATACACGAATGTTGGCTATGGCACCCAGTTCACAGGAACTCGTATGTCTGGAGAGACTATGTAAGGGACATTTTTTTTATTATATTTCTCCTATGTTCCAAAAACCGCACTTTCAATTTTCTTACAGTGCGGCCTACGTACTGGATGCCACAACCACACTCTATCAAATAGACCACATAGGTGGAGTTGCAGTTCAGAAACTATTCTATTTCAATTACTTCACTCATGTATTGGAGGGGAGAGCACCTCAAGTTCAGAAGCAGATGGTGATAGCAAACCGTTCTTTCCCACCACTAACAAAGCTGACACCAGCTAACAGCAAACAAAATGGAAGAGGGGGATGGGGATGGCACACTTTTGAGGCTTCTTTGACCAAGAAGGATAACTGTGCAGGCAGTAATAAAATTAATCCTGAAACCTCAGCCCTGCTATAACACTAAAGGCTAAATCGCCTCTTTTTCCTGCCAGTATTGAAACGGACTGTCTGACATGTCTATTTGGATGCTATCACTGAAACAATCATCAACCATTCTTTCAATGGTGACAGCATCATATGCAGTGACAGTAGACATGTCAGTAATTGTAGATAGCTCCTTCAGTTCGGACGAATGTCAAAAGTTGTTCCTGACGGATCTGCATCACCGTCAGCAGGTCTCTTAGGAAAATGTAATTTTTTTCCTCACTGCAGCAGTTGCTGGAGAAAATGAAGATGTTGCCATGTTACGTTCCGCTTGAGCTTACAATTTTCTCACCAACAGCTCTTTACATCTCTGCAGATTTGTGCCCATTGGAAAGAAAGACACAATGTATGACTTAAGCATAGGATCAAGTACTGTCGCCAAAATATAATGATCTGATTTCAAGAGATTGACAACACTTGAATCCTGGCAAAGCGAATTAAGAGCTTCATCTACAAGTCCGTCATACTTAGAACAATCGCTTCATTTCAGCTCCTCCTCCACTTTCTCCAGCCGCTTTTGCAAAATCCTGAAGAGGGGAATGACCTGACTCAAGGTAAAAGTGTCCGTACTAACTTTTCACATGTGACAACTTTGAAGGGTTTGAGAACCTTGCACAACATGGAAATTATTCTACACTGTGCTTGACTCACTCTCCTCATCAGAAGAGTGTGGCGCCTCAGCTGTCTCCTCCTTCACCTCCCCACCTCATTAGCCTCAGACTCAAAAATGACACACACAACACTTAACGTCAAAAAATTACCACACTCAACTCCTACTAAACAAACTGCACATGCACACAAACAGAAACAATGACAATGTACAGGAAAAAAACAGAAAACTAGGACAAACTACTAATAAGCAAGACAATTTATAAGACAAGAGAGCTACCAACCTCAATATAGCGCTCAGTAATCAAAAAAGAACTCTCCAACAACTCACCAACTCCTCAAACCACAACCTCTCATCAATTGAGGCCATAAAATATCGGAAAACAGATTTGAAAAACTCAGACTCTTTGTAATGCGAAAACAATGTATTGGTCATTCCAAGTCCCCTTTATTAAAAAACAAAAGATACTGAGCATACACACTGTGCAATCTTTCAAGCGATTGAATGCTCTTCATATCATTTCATCTTATACAATTTTTTGTTGTTCCTGTACACAAGAACAAAATCTTTAAATCACTGGCAAGAGGTGACATCTACAGAGACCAAATCGAAATGACATATCGCCTGGTCATCTGGTTGGTCGTACACACTACACGATGTGCACCACATTGTTCACTATATCTTCTGATTGACCTGCAGCACGACCAACCAGAAGATGTCAAATATGACGCACGTGAGTGTGCAACTGAGCATTGTGTGATATGGACAATATGTCATTCCAATTTGCCTCAAAATTACATGTCATCCCAATATTGCTCTAGTGTGTACCTGGCCTAGGTCTCATTTGTAATTCAAATAAATCTGTTGAATTCTTAGGGGGATGAATCATTTTGCAAGTGTGTGTGTGTGTGTGTGTGTGTGTGTGTGTGTGTGTGTGTTTGTCAGTTATAGCATTAAACACAGATATGATAAACCATATCTTTTAGTAACGCTTAAACATAGTAATATTGCATGAATTAGTGTAGCGGTAACACTGCTTGTACAGCTCTATAAGCAATGAATTGGTGTTTCTGTTTAGTGTTTTATATTTACCTGGAGAAAAGGTTTCATGAAGATTCCGAAACACAAAGTCTGTCCATTCTCCAGTAAGCTTTCCTTCTCCTGGAGCATAGTATGTATTGTAGTAATCTAATGGGTTAAACTCATCGTTGTAGGTCTGCTCTGTGTTGCAGGGTGTCTCCATGATGTTCTTCTCTCAGGGTGACTTAAATTATGTCTGACTGCAGTTAGATGCTGTAGGATATAAATATTTAAATGATTCAATAAAGAAACAACAACATATGGATTACCTTGCTATTACATTTTGAAATTTGATTTATTTCTCATGTACTTTGAAAAGGTAACAATAGTGAACATTACACACTACACTATTTAGCACGAGACTCAAATCAGTCTCAATTCTTAATTCCATTCTACAAAATGATAGAATCTGATTGGTTGCTATGGGCAACATCTCCATCTTGTATGTTTTAGAAGCTTTAGTCGATCTACCTCTGAGACTCATTAAAGCCCTTTTCCCATTCTGTTATATAGAAATATGTTATCTAATTTTGCAGCATGCTTGTTATTCAAAGTAAAAGTAAGGATCATTCAAAAATCACAAAATATCAAGAACTAGGGCCGGATGTAATGATGTAATGATGCCCAAGATCACCAGAGGTGCAATCTTGTAAGTGATTACCCCTTCAAAAAATAGTCAGAGAAAGCCTGGCGTCTGGCACCTATGGCGTTCTCAGGCGTTATTACATCCGGCCCCTACACTGCATTTTAATATGTGCATACAACTTTGCAGAAAATACATTACTAGGAATAAACCCAATGGGGAGGTATTCAATTGTGTGAAAAGTTAGTTGGGAGTCTGTTTCTTCATATGTAATAGACAGAAAAAACAGACACCCAACTGACTTTTCTGACAATTGAATATCCCACAATAAATCTACCTCGGCTAAAGGGGATGCACCCACATGCTTGTGCTCCAGGCACCTACTCCAGCCAGGGGTTCTGTCTGGGGCACGTCAGAGCTACTTTGCACCCACAGCCACAGCTATTAAATAGACCGCCAGGTGAAGTTTTCCAATCCTTGGAGTAACAGAGGTGATGGGGGTGCCAGTGGGAGTGCCCCCATTCAAAATATACAGCAGGACATTTGTGGCTTATTGCCCTACAGTAGCACCACAAGTCCCTGTTCACATGCTGCACCCCTGACCTCTGCACTTTCTCCAAAGAAGCCAGCTTAATAAACCTACAAAGAGGATCACAGAAAAAAACAGGGAAGTAAGTATTGGCTTTCTCTTAGGTGAACCAGGAGGAATAGGGACAGACAGGCACAGGAAAATGGCGCTGGAGACACAATAGTGGGATGGTGCTGGAGAGACAGTGAGATGTTGCTGCAGACACAAGAGGGAGATGCTGGAGACACAGGGAAATTGCACTGGAACAGAGGAGGGATGGTGCTGGAACATAGGTGGGATGGTGCTGGAGAGATAGTGGGATGGTGCTGGAGAGGCAGTAGGATGGTGCTGCAAAAACAAGGGGATGGTGTTGGAGACATACTGTAAGACGGATGGTGATAGAGACACAATGGGGATGGGTTGGAGACAAAGGTGGAGTGGTGCTGGAATCACATGTGGGTTGGTACTGAAGAATCTGGTGGGTTGGCACTGGAGTCACAGATTGGTTGGGGCTGAAGGCACAGGGGGATGGTACTATAGAAACACAGTAAGGCTAGAGACATAATGGGTATTGTGCTGCAGAAACACAGAAAGGGTGGTGCTGGTGACACAGGGGGTGGTGCCAGAGTCACAGGGGTATGGTGTAATGAAAACACAGGGGGGATAGTGTTGGAGACACAGGTGGGTGTGTACTTGAGACATCAGTAATGTGCGGTGAGATAAGGCAGGTGGAGGCAGGATTTTTCTGTCATACTAACGTATATGTTTACAAAAGAAAAAAGAGGTAGATTACTGGTGCACCATTCAATATTCTATACAATTAGACAATACAATATAACTTTTATTATAGAATTAATTAAAATTACATCAGTCCCCCACAAAAGAATATGAGATGGAAAAATATTAAAATTATAGAAAATATAAAGAGAGTTGAAAATGTAAAAATATTGTGCCATAGGCCTCTTTGTACAATTGTTCAGGCTCATTGGACTATTCTATATGTTGATCATGTACTTCACCCTAGTGGGTGTCTGAGTGGTTAATAATACAGTATATTACATATGGTTCAAATGTTATCTGGTAAATAAGCCAAAGTGTGTTGCTACAACCTACACAATCCTCACTGGTTTATTACAATGAAGCTACTTCCAGGAGATCATCCGTGTGTTGTCTTTCTTATAAATATCCTACTCATTGCTTTCCATATGTCATATATAGTTTCAATGCAAAGGAGTATGTATGCTAACATAAATGGTGTAATGTTCGGGATAATGTCCTTATAGTAATTAGATCCCTTTTTATATCTTATCAGAATATACCATTCCTATAGGAGTGGAAATTATTACATACTGCAACGTCCTATTAAATGTTTAACAGATGTCCTAGGGCAGAGTTGACCATCCCGCGGCTCTCGAGCCGCATGCGGCTCTTTCATCCACCGCATGCGGCTCAGCCGGCTCCTGGCCACCGCTGCCCTGGGCACCCCTTCCCCCGTGCTGCTCACCGCGCTGCTGCTGTCTGTGAGGGGAGGAGAGCGCAGCGTGCGCCTCTCCTGCCCCTCACTCTCCGGCGGCTGTGTCTCTCTTCAATTCAGCGCCGGTCCGTGAGCCAATCAGAGCTCGCGGACCGGCAGCTGCGTGGCACTGTGTGGGGACATGTATATCTGGCACTGGGGGCATATCTGGCACTGTGGGGACACTGCATTGGGGGCATAGCTGGCACTTTGGGGACATATATATCTGGCACTAGGGGCATAGCTGGCACTGTGGGGACATATATATCTGGCACTGGGGGCATAGCTGGCACTGGGGGGAAATGTATATCTCGCACTGGGGGGCATGTATATCTGGCACTGGGGGGTCATATGTATCTGGCACTGTGAGGCATATATATATATCTGGCACTGTGAGGCAAATATATGTATCTGGCACTGTGGGGCATATATGTATCTGGCACTGTGGGGACATATGTGTATGTGGCACTGTGGGGACATATGTTTCTGGCAGTGTGGAGGCACCCATTTTTTGACATTTTTATATGTATGTGGCACTGTACCGGGGCATTATATATATTTGGCACTGTACAACATGACTTAAAACGGAGTTATGACACAAGGTCATACTCCTACAAACGTCATAACGAAAGGTGTGCGCACAAAATGGGGTGTGGCTTTGTGAAAACTAGGCCATGCCCCCATGTTTGCGTGCGCGCCTTCAGCGTGCGCATGATACTGTCTCTTGCCCTTAACTACAGATTTTTTCTGGCTCTTTGCCTCTGACTGGTTGGCCACCCCTGTCCTAGGGTATTGCTTCTGTTATACCTGAATGACGTTATGACAAACTTCTCACTGCATTCTATAAGTCTAGCAATGTTATTTCCTTTAGAAGCTAATGAAGGATCAGGCTTATTATTGATGTTACAATAGCCACTCCAGAGATTGTTCATAACACATTTTATGTTTCCATAATTAATCTATAATCTATGTAATACATTAATCTATGTAATACATACAGCTACTCCAGTTATACGCACATGGTCAGGGCAATAATTGGTGGCTATCACTGCCTTTATAGGTCAGGCAGTGTGATTTTCATAAGAGTATTATGACTTATATAGTGAGCAGGAGCAATGTATGTTGTACACGTTTATGAAATACAGGTGTTGTGTAATTCCACTGTCACTGCCTGTAAGGACTTGGCAGTGTTATACTCACATCATAAACAGACTTATTCCGATTGTGTGTATTTATTCAAAGGCATTTTATAAAACAGATTGCACTCCTTATAGAAATCTGACCGTATAACGTTATTGTCAGGCTATTCAGCACTGCAGTCTGTCTCATAGCCTTGGTTAACACTCCAGACAGTTATGGGTACAATTTCATGCTCTTTCCAGCTTAGATAGCTTGTTTCGGAGCACTAGTTAGATACAATGTTGCAAATATAGCACTTTGCAGTCAGCAAGTGTGTATTAAACAGCTGACGAGTGAAGCCCATCTGCTATTAATAAGAAACAAGACTAGTCTCCAGCTATCCTGCAGCAGTATATACTTGTGTGACAGCCTGTAGCTTTTCATCAATATGGTTAGCTGGCTCACTATGATAGTAGTTACCTCCCCCTACATCCCGCCCCCTCACAATCCCAATGGTCGGTATGCCGACCAGCAGGGACTATTCCCACTCGTGGGTGTCCACGTCACCCATAGAGTGGGAATAGAACTCGTGGCATTACACACCCGATAGTATACGTATTACAGTACAGTAGTTTGCAGGAAACTATGACCTGCAAACTTTCTTTGTTCTAGAGCATAGAATTGCCACCGAGCAACAGCTGGTAGGGTGGGTTAGCAAGCCTCCTGATTATCGCTGGAACAAGTTCAAATGAAAACTAAAAAATCCCTTAGCTTGATCCTACAGAGGAGGGCCGGGCCAAGCATCTGCTCTCTGAGCAAAAGGTCATGTGACCGCTTGGACCCACCCTTAGGTAGATTTTTTGAAAGCCTACTGATGGCAATCGCAAGCCTAGACTTGGATAATGAGGAAGTACATAATTTGAGGTACATCACTTCAAATGCAAGGAAAGAAGAGACTGACATGAATCTTTTATAATGTTTACTGAACTGGTAACAAAAACATAGTTTGGATCAATGTTAGGAAGTTATGGTAAAAAAAAAAACATAACAGCATGAAGGACGTCCACAGACTAAGCACAGCTATGGGCCCAACTGATATTAAAGAGAAAGAACAGATGTTGACTTGACCAGAAATTGGACAACTAAATGGTGTGACAGAAGCAATAATTTTATGTCTCTAGCTTTTGATGCCTGTGGCATCTCATGCTCCCCTGGCCCACCCAGGAGAAAGCAACTCTGGACAGAGCAACCAACAGACCTAGCAAGGTAATGGGTGGGTAAGGTGGGTGCTGTTGCTAGATGGCAATCCTATTCCCTAGAACAAAGAAAGTTTTCATGTCATAGATTCCAGCAAACTACTGTTTGTTCAATGGGAGACTTGCCACTTAGCAACAGCTGGTGGGTAGACTACCACATACCTGATGGTTACTTGGAAGACCAGTTGGTCTCCATTAATGCTTGGCAAACATTTACTCAGAGGACCAACAAGTGGCATGCATTATGGAAAGTAGGAACATACTTTTTGTTGCTACACTGGTGTCGGCATCCCAGAAGGAGTGTCCCTTAAATTGGGAATGGTAAATGCCATGGCTTTTCATAGCTGTAACTATTCATTCTCTATTTATAGAAGGTTTGGCAAGCCAAAGGAGTTTATCGCAAGTAAAAACTACCTGCAAAGATTCACATGTTAGCAGAACAGTAAGTTTCAAGTACTGTATGAGTGAAGCTGATTATCCAAACAAAGACTTGGATTTGTCCATTCTCAGACTAATCTACATAATTTTCAAAGGGGAGTTTTTTGGATCAGTAATATAAATTAAGGTTGGTCCAGCACCTCTGGCCACTAAAGTTTAACTTAGTAATAACATGAATTTCCTTAATAAAAGGACACTCTCTGAACTTGTGTCCAAGGTCAAAATAGGTTCTATATCCCAAGTACTAGAATATTGTGGATTAATAGCACTGGGTAGTAAAAAACATGTCTTCAGTTATCTTTGGTGAAAACAAGGCAAGAGCTGCACTATAAAGCAGATGGTGGCAGATTCTAGGGCTACTTCATATTTTGCAGCCAGAAAGTCCAGGAAGGAAAGAAGCTCATCTAGCTGTATTAGCAGTAGTATACCATGCATTAAATTATCTAATCATGGCAGGATACAGTATCTATCCTTGCATGGCCTCAGTGAGGCAATGATAAGGACTACTGTAGAAGACAATCTTAGATGGGTACACGCTAAGTGATATATTGTACAATATATATTTTAATGTGGCTCAAAATGATATATCATGCATCGTATAGTGGGACAAAGCAATGAACAACTGCTGGTAGTTACATCTATGATGTAATGATACATCACGCCATTGTACACCGGATTGTGCAGCAAGTACAGTGGCACAATATATCATTACATAGTGTAGCACTATTAGTGTGGCACACATCGTTCTGGTGTGTACTCAGTTTTAGTAGCCCATTAATGTCATTTTCCACATGTATGGTGACAACTTGTCCAGGAGATCTGGAGTTCTCTGGAAGTAGTCTTTGGAGGGACCTAGAGGAATTTAGGGTCCTTTGCACAACTAGCTAATTAAAGGGATCCATACCCTGTATGGCCAGAGAACATATACCAGGATTAACTGGGATACCTTGCCTACTTTCTTTTTGTGCAATATCTTCAGCAGACAAGTAGGTGATGGACAGGTGATGTACATATGTGAGAAAAAGTTTTGTCCACGGGAAAGACATTACATCCCCCTTCAATGATCCCTGTTTCCACACTCTGGGTACAAAGGTACTGTAGGAACCTGAGCTATAGAAAGATTTGCAAAATGATCTATTCTAGGAACCGCTGAAGGTTTGAACCAATGTTTGAAATATTAATTTAAGGGAACTTTGCCCAAAGTCAGGTAAACAGCCTTTGAATATCTCATTCCCTAATCCCTAGGGCTTTTGTAACAGAGATCTAGGTCACCCATCATGTTTAGAGTAGAAAATGCAGTTGTTGTCCAGACATATTTGGACTGCAAATTCCAATAGTTGACTGGGAATTAAAGCTCTGAGGGCTAACATGGCTGGCCTTAACTAGAGCAGATAAATATGAGCCTACTACTTCATTATGTACGATCTGCCTCTCACTGTCTTGTTTTGAGTGAATGCTCCCCAATTGTGTAAGGAAACATGGAAGAGCCTTAGGTGCAAGTACTTCACTTTTCTAAAAGCTTTGTCTAAGTGTATATTCTGATGTTGAACTATCAGTGAAATGTAATTCTGACCACTTTCTCTGGAAGAGCCGTCAGAGAGAAAGAAGAGATAGCTTCTATGTTTGGAAAGGAGTCAGAATAGATTTTAACTAATTTATGGAAAATCTGAGCTGGCCAGGATAGACAGAGTTAAACCTTGGTGACTGATTAATATGTCCTGGTCTATTATGCAGTGGACTACTTTCTGACGAGGTGACAATAACATAACATGGAACCACTTTCTTTCATTAAATGTGTGCAGGTGTAAGGTGCTATTGAGATTTCAAACACCATTACAGTCCACTGACACAGCTGGTCTCATTAGAAAATATCAAAGCTGCCTATGGTTATGAAGAACTGAGACCAAAAGTAAAATCTCATAAACATTAGGTCTATTTTGAGACAAAACCAAATTCTGGCCAAAGGAAATCATCCTGAACCTTCTGTCTTGTAAGTTTGTATTCAGTGCCTTCACATTTAGCTGTAGTCTGATTGAGTCAATTGACCTCTATGAGAAATTCTGTTCTAGAAGGCTGGGTCTGCTAATGTTTAGTAGCTACTAGATACTCTAATTTGCAGAAAAAACCTACAGATCCTGGTCTACCATCCAGAGCATGGACAGTTTTCACACTGCTTAGTTTACCAGCTATGGCAGAATCAGGCTTTCTGAACAAAAAGCAAAGGACCATCAGCATCACTTATTTTAAAAGTGAATTTGCCTTAACATTTAATCCATGGGGTTGCTTTGAGACTTATCACCCTCATGTGAACCAAAAGAAGAGTCAACTTCATGGCAATTAGTGCAGGTACATCTTGGAGACCTGACTAACACTTTAAAACCCATTTGTGTGACTAGGGTTGCTCTACAGGCTAGTTGGGCAAACTTGTATACCTCTGACTAAGCTTCCAATATAAGCTATATCATTTGGTGGGAGATCTTGGCCAGTGCCACACTTAGCTATTAGTATGTCACTATACATGTCTCTGAAGAGGCTGAGGATCTAGTCACCTCTTCTGACTCACAGTCCACTGAAGAGAGACATGCTAGACATACAGACTCAGGAGAGTTTAATAGTGGGGCATAGTGCTGGGACCCCTTCTGTCTTAATGGGTGCCCTAATGGTGCCAGCTTCAGCCAACGGTACTTTGCAAGCTACCAGCATGAGAAATATGTCTGGTGTGGACACTGGCGCTTTGCTGCCTGCGGGCAATTTCAGTGAAGGATACATTTTGCCTGAACAGGCATCCCTGTATGAATTTTCCTCCACATTCACTTTTGCACCTGATGTTTTGCTGCCTGCGGGCAATTTCAGGGAAGGATCCGTTTGGCCTGAACAGGCATCCCTGTGTGAATGTTTCTCCACATTCACTTTTGCACCTCATGTTTGCCACCTGCGGGCAATTTCAGGGAAGGATCCATTTTGTCTGAAAAGGCATCACTGTGTGAATTTTTCTCCACATTCACTATAGCACAACATGTTTTGCCACGTGTGGAAACTTCAGGAACAGAAACATTTTTGCCTGAACAGGCATCCCTGAATAGTCTCTGGAGGAAGAGGTGTGTTTGGCAGTGATTTGTACCACATACTCTGAAGTACAAACAAAATATCTATTCCACCCACTTAACAGAAAAAATACTTATGTTTATCATAATAAACAGTTTAAATAATAAACAATCACTGCCAGCAGGAACAGAGTACTTTGGGGGTCATTCCGAGTTGTTCGCTCGTTATTTTTTTCTCGCAACGGAGCGAATAGTCGCTAATGTGCATGCGCAATGTCCGCAGTGCGACTGC